>NW_026775381.1:0-27621 GCF_030867095.1 Alligator mississippiensis | reverse complement strand
CTGCCCACAGACCCACTACTTACCCCTACTTGCCCTACTGCCTACCCCTAGCACCACTCTCATGCCAGGAACATGTCCAAACCAAAAATGTTTATTCCCCTCATAACACCCCTGAATCCCTCCCCCATCAAAGCACAAAGCCTTCTCTCTCCTCCCTCCCCAACAAACAGAGCCCCTTCACCACCCTCCTCACTTACCAACAATAAAAAAACCCTGTTCCCTGTTTCAAAACTTTGTACAAGAGTCTGATTATGTCCTGGAATGGGGGGGCCAGGAGGTGGGAGCAACTAAAGAGTAGAACCCAGGGGCAGGTGGCCAGAGCTCCAGCCTCAGGCCATTCCCCCATGGGTCTAGGCACTGTGGTGATTGCAGTAGGCAGGGGGCTCACCCACGGCTTGACAGTATCTGGTACTCCTCTGAGACAGGCAGCTCCCCCTTTAGTTACCCAAGTCCAGGGCCAGCAGGACCAGCATTCTGTTGTGGTGCCTCTCCAGGCACCTCTGGCTCCATGCCCACATGGATCCAGGGCAAGCGGCAGGCCTGGACCCAGATGGGTGGCAGCAGACCTGGGGCAGGGGCCAGGACAGGGGGTCCTGCAGGTGGGATACACCACAGGACTTCTTCCCAGGCCCAGGTTGGGGCCTGCTTTGGGGTGGCAGGTGGGTGCCAGGGGCCCTGCAGGGCTTGGGATAGGGGCTGGGCAGGTGACAGCATGCACCTGACTGCCAGGCACAAGATGGTGTTCAGGGTCTTGTGGTCATTACCTGTGACCTCCATTGCCTGGGCCTGGATGACATTATGCTCCTGCATGATCTTCAGGTGCTCCCTCTCCAGAGCGGGGAGCACAATCCGGTACTTCCACTCCACCCAGTCTCACACCTCCTCCTGGGCAGTCTCCTGGGCAATATCTTCCACCTGCCACCTCTTCTGGTAGGCCAAGTCCTCCTGCACCAGGACTAAGCCCACTTCTCCCACATCTCAGCCACCACCACCAAGTGCTGGAACAGAAGGGTCCAGTCCATGGTGTGTCACTGGTGCAGCTGGAGCACGCAGAGGTTTCCAACACTGGGTGGCAGTGCCCTGCTGGGGCCTGTAGTCTGTTCTCCATGTCCAGATGCTGTCCCTGCAGAGACAAGAGATAGAAGCCTTTTGTGAGAGTTTGTAATATTTCAAAGATACGATGCTCCGCACCAGACACTGTGCTCTGCCCAGCCTCAAATTGGGGGTCAGCCATGCACGGATGCCCAGAGACCATGGTAAATTTGGCTGGGCAGCCCCAGTCCCAGTTGACCAACAACCAAGCCCTCTATCCCTGTTCACTTCTCTGGGGCTGGTGGCCCACCTGGTGCTGGCTACAGACAGCCTGCCTCCCCAGCCACCTTCCTAGGGTAGGAAGGGATAGACTTCTGGCAGCACCAGCTCCCCACTTCTCCTCCTGCAGACCAACCACTCTACTACACTGACACCTAGCCCAAGCTGCCTGGGTTTGGGGTGTGCGGGGCTCCTGGACAACTGGGATGAGGGGCTGGCTGTGCCCCAATTCTCCCCACTGTTGGCCTGTCTGGGGAGGTGCCATGGGGCCAATCCCCACCATGCCACTGCTGCACCCTGAGTGTACCCCTGTGGAGCTGTTTGTGCAAGCTAAGGGGTGCCTAACCCATTATGCCCTGCTGCTGCTGACTTTCCTGGTGCCCTTGACACACCTGCACTTCTGGTTTAGGACCCTGAGCTAGGACAGTGCATGGGCCAAACCCAGACTGCCCTGCAACCTCCATTGCCACCTGGAGGGCTACCTGTGGCAGAACTATACACCCTCATCCCCCACTGCCAAGGAGGACATTACCACTGGTATTGATGCATTCTTCAGGGTGTGAAATGCCCATGGCCATCTAGCTGTGGGGCACAGTCTGCTCAATAAAGTTTTGAGCTGTGTCCTGTCTCAGGAAGGGGGGAAAGAAGCAGGGGCTGGTGACTGAGGCAGGGGTGGGGACTTGGACTGGGGGCTTACCATGTGTCCAGGGCTGGCAAGGCTGGCAGCTCAACACAGGCCTCCCTGTTGGCGGCAACATCTAGCTGTACCCAGTATTTGTGGCCCACAGTATGCAGTGGGCCAGCACCTGGCCAGTGGCGCACCCTGGGAAGAATCTGGCACTGCTGACAGCCAGCTGGCGGTGACATGGCCAACTGTTCCTTGTGGTGGGGTCTGGAGCTATGCAGCTGCTGGACAGGACTCCCCAGGCTGCTAGTGGATAGAGCAGCCGGAGAGCTGGGCAGGGTGGGGTGCTAGGTTCCCTCCTCTGGTGATGTGTCACCGGATGGGTCAGGGCAAGTTGGGGTCTCAAGCAGACTGCCCCCGCTGGTCAAAACTGCAGGGTTGCAGCCTGCATCCCAAGACACCAAAATCTAGGTCAGCTGCCACATGAAGGTCATGGTCTTGCAGGCATGACCGGACCAATGATTGTGGTTGGTCACAGCTACCCAATGTGCCCGCAAAGCCTTGACTTTGTTGCAGCACTGCTGTGAGTGTCCACGCTTCTGCATCCTGCCCAGCAGGGCCTCATAAATGTGGCCATTTGAGTGCCCTCCCCGCTCAAACTGCCTCTAGACGTCATCCCAGAGTGCCATGAAGTCACCAATCTCCTCTAGGCTCCAGTTGGGACACTGGGTGGATAGCATAGACATGTGCACGCAGGTGGGGTCAGGCCTTGATGAGGAGAACAGAGATGACATGCAGCTATATCCCCTGCTGGCTCTCTGGGCCCCTACATGGCTGTCCTTGTGTTGCCAGCTTTGGGCTGCTGCCAGCAGTACCCAGTGCAGGGGCACAGCAAGGGACTGGGAGCTGAGTAGCTGAGGCTATTCCTTGCAGCATAGGGCAGCCTTCTGGGGGTGTGCAGCTGGTGGCCATGGGGGCTGTCAGACCTGACCACAGGCTCATCAAGCTAGAAGCTGCAGCCAGCGGCCAAACTCCACACGGCCAACAGCTGCACTCTCATCTGCCAGCAGCTGAAGGGTGAGCATCTAGCAGCCACAGTCTCAGTTGCTGCACTGTGGTGCTGGGAGACAGGCACAGCTATGCTGTGGGCTGTCCAGGGCAGAACACAGGGCCTGCAGGTCCCTCAGGCTTCTGTGAAGTGTCTCCAAGGGCACAAAATGAATAGAGGCTTTTATAGCCTGCAGTTAGGGGTTGCTACAGATGCAGCCCAGCCCTGGGCCAGGAGAGGCTCCCAGCCAGAAGCCCTAGGGCTGGCCTCAGGCTGGCCCCCTCGTGACAAGACAGACCCAGCAGGAAACGTAGTGCTTTGTCATGTCTACATGCAAACTACTGTGCATTAACTAATAGCGCTTAAATTTGCTACCTGCATTTGCAAAAATTTAGTCATAATTAAGGGAATTGATGATCTCACAAAGTCCCTTCCAGCCCTAAACTTCTGTGAATCTGTCAATCTGTGTGTGTGAATTTACTGTGCAGTAAGGGCATGCATGTGTAGGTGCTCACTCACACTGCACAGTACATTAGGCTAATGTGCAGTAATGTGTCTCGTCTAGACGTGCCCAGTGATAAAGAGACATATTTTAAGATGCTTCCATTCGAGATCTATACCTAGGATTTCAATGAATGGTTTTGCAATGATCAGTAAAGAATGTGGGGTCTTCATTGAATACGTATTCATTAATCAGATCCAGATAATCATTTACAGCCTTCAAAATAAACATCGGTTATTTGCCATAACATGTATTTTCTGTAAATATCTTTGTATTGTAGTATGTTTCTTTCAAAGATAGTCATTATTCATTCATAATTCCCAATTCCTTTATCACTTAATTACAACAAATTGTTGTTTTTCACAAAGGAAATTTTAATGTCTTTATATTTTAAGTCAAAATGGTAACTTGATGCTTTTTAACAAAGAAATGAATAATTTCTAACTTGGCCTGATATAGAATTTCTGAATGACCCTGAAAATGAATAGTTGCAAGAATTGCAATTTCATTTTACAGTTCATAACATTATCCAACATGAGATACTGCCACTCACTGATACTGTTCAAAATCATATTGTTACCTGGCACTGACAACCATTGAGATTTATATCACTACATACTCAGGTTCCAGATTCACTTATTTAATTCAATGAGGACAGCTAACAGATGTGAAAACCTCTTTCAATCCAATTGTCTGATTGACAGACTGTCTGTTTCTATTATGAGCAGATTCATTAGCATGTACAATGTTCTGTGAAATCAATTTATGCTGTATAAAATCAAAACAACAACCAAGAGTCAATGCCACTTGTAAATACCTTTTAAATGACAAAAGCTGAACTCTGCCAGGTTTGAGGAAGGCCTCTGAGAGACTTTTGTTTCCACACACACTTGTGTTACACATCTTTCTATTTGCCCTTTTGACTGAAAGGAAAGGCATTATTTTGAAAATAGCAGATACAAGCAAAGACACCATATGCATTTGATTTTTAAAAGTTTGTCTTACATTTTATTAATCATCAAATAGCTTGTTATAACAAGACCCATTTTATCTTATATGTTTCTATAGAGCCCAGTGCATGAATCCAGCCTCTGGATTCTTTTTTTTTTTTCCAGCAGTAAGATAAAGATAAATAAATTTCCACAAGGAACTGAAGGGTTTGCTGTGTGCTTGACTGTATTCATAAAGCACAGTTCACAGTATGGGTCTTTGTGCACAAAGATCACAGAAATGATTCAAGAATATACAGAGTAGCCTAATGTGAGAGTTTAAGATTAACCTCTATATTCAATTTACCTAAAGAAAACAAACAGTGGCTTACTAGTCCTAATGACAAATTATTCTGCAACACTGAGAGAAAAATGTAGCCATAGGTAGATAATTATTCAAAACCTTTCATTAAAAGCAACCCATGTTAACATTTTTAAATGACAACATTAATCATGCATATTCTCTGTAGTGTGCAGAAATTTTGATGACCTAGGGCAAGTGTTTTTGATGCATGTGGTTATAGAGTCAGCATGCTGCATAGAATTTTTCAGAACAATGTTACTTATTTATAGCTGCACAGTTAGCTATTTTCTACTCATAAGTGCTTTCAAATTGTCTTTCAAATTTCTAGGGGTGTAAGTGCAACTTCAGGGAAAATATAGTCCTGAGTAGTAAAGATTTAGAATCAAGGACAAATTCAGTACACAGTGTACAAGTTTACTTGCTTTTGGACCTTTGCAGTCTTTTGATATCTGTTGTTTTTACAGTTGATAAAAACAATACCTTGGTAGAAAGTTTTAAAAAATCAAATCATTTCAAGCTTTACTCTTATCAGTCATGTTGTGAGCAAATAAAGTGGGGTAACGACTTAACACAAGCCATGAAAAACCATTAGTTTCACAGCAGCCGTCATATATTAATATTTTTTTAAAACACGCTTTTTGCAGTCTTGTAGATTTCAAAAGCAGCAGTTTCACAGTTAAGAAGTGGTAAAATTGGACAAATGTCAAGCCTATAACACAGCTGCGGCAATTTGTCAGCAATGACCTAAGTGAAACCTTGCAAAATTTAGCTAGCCAGATCTGCCATCAAAACCTGGAAGATCTTGTACATTTCACTGGATCATAAATGACAATCCTAAACAGCATTCTTTTGCAGAGGCTGCTACAAAGAAAGGATCAATGAAGCAAAAGAAAAACAAGTAGGCAGAAATACACACACACACACACTCAGAGCAAAGTATTTTTGTTTTCATGTTTGATATTTGCCATCAAAAACAGGTAAATGAAACAAGTTTTTGTTTAAGAATTAGTGGCAAGGAGTGACTGAGGCTTTCCATATATTTATTATAATAATGTGAGCCTCCATCTATCATGGCTTTGCTTGATGAACACAGTGAGAGTTATTTTAGAACCATAGAAAACAGACTCCTAGTGAAAAGTCCTGTTTTGTTCATTTGACAGCAATTTTGCTGATAAGCAGCAACAGTCTGACTGTGAAATCTGGAACACTCCAGTGAGAAAATTCTTGAAATGTAACACAAAGACCTTTATAAAACTGAAATGAAAATGTATGTTAAGTATCCCCAATGTATCCCCAATTTCTGGCTACATTGACTCCATCTTATTTACATGTGCCACTTGAGCTGCCAGCTATTTGAAAGACACCACAGATTTCTTAAATAAACCAGCCTCCAGCGATAAGCTTCCAGCTAAGAACATAATAGTTACCAGGAATGTCATGACCCTATACTCTGTACACTAACATATCCCACGAAGACAGGGGTGTAAGATATTAAAAAAATATTATCCCTGACGAGAAAATTGCTTCTATTGCCATTACCTTCTCCCATTGTGTCCTCATACACAACTATTTCAGTTTTGGGGGACTCCCTATACCCACAAATAAATGGCACTACGGTAGGTGCACATATGGCCCACTCAGTATGGCTGCATAGTGAGATGGCCATATTGCAAGACAGACCTTGAAGTTGGATTCATCTGCAGCTACCCTATCATGCCCCTGATTCCTCTCAGGTACATCAATGACATCTTTATTGTACAGACATAGGGGAAGGAACCTCTAGAGAAATTTCACCAGGGCTTTCACCCCTCCCTCAAAGCAACTCTGGAATACCCCACCCAGCAAATTCATTTATTAGATGCTACAGTAAAGGTTTCCACTGGCCACATTGCCATCACAGTATATATTGTGTTGTGTATGGCTCATACAGGGACTACAGATTCTTGCTGAGATTCTTATCACATTACCTGGATTAGCTTTTGTGACCCCTTTGTTCCTATGGGTTTAATGCTTGCATGTTTGTCTCTCCTAGGACTGCCCCTCTGTCCCTTCTTTCTTTCTCTTCCCCTCCCTTCTGCCCTTTCTATTCAAATTTCCCTGCTTTTTGCATGTCCTTTTACAGCATCTGATGAAGTGAGCTTCAGCCTACCTGTGCTATACATTTCTTGTGCTATATATATCTACTTTGGTTAGTTTATAAAGTGAAAATCTACCCTGGCTTCATCCCCAATTTAGTCAGCCAAATGGCTATCTAAAACAGAGTTCTTTACTGTTTGGTACATTCAAAGGCATACAGCATGGAAGTTAATAAAGAATCTCAGCACTTATGTGTATTGCAGGTGAATGTAGCCCTAGCATGCCCAAAAAAGATCAGGCACTCCTGCTGAGATGTTAAATGGAGTTCTATGTACAATGTATTCATGAACAATTAGGCAACTGACCTACTGTTACTTTTAAGAACAGAGAGAGGTAGTTAGTCATATTAGGCCCCTGAAATTTGTTCCACTTTAAATTCGATTAACTGGTTAATCCCATTTTCTGTACCGACCTGGCCACACATTAATTCAGTTACTGGTGTGATAAAACAAGGAACAAGCCACAAAGTTATTACACATATTTTGCATAATCATTTTGTAGTTGATTCCTATCACACCTTTAATTGAATATGTGGACAATGCCCAGGCTCTGGAGCACAAAGGAGCTGGTCTCATGTGCCGATCATGGGGCCAGGACCGGGGCATGCTTCATGTAGCACACCAGCTGAGCCGAGGTGCATGCTGTGTGTGGTGCATGGGTCCAATTAAAAATGCACAGAAAGCATCAAGGGTTAGATGATAGGGCTCTGTGGGCCAGAGCTGGCCCAGGGGCTATATCTTTAATACCCTTGGTTAATAAGATGCCATTCTGCCCTGTATTTTGAGATGAGGCACAGTTAGTGACAAAACTACTTCCCTGTTACTGTGTGTGTGTATATGAATGTGTGTGCACACACCTGCTGAAAGCAGAGTGTTTTTGAAAAGCTCCATTTATAAAAGTATTTTATTTCATGCTATGCTTTATGGATGTCTATTGCATGACACTACCCTATTCAGTACAGGACTTTACCTATGTGATCACACACAGGGCCTACAACAGTTAAGAGTCAGTAATAATACTATAATAGTTATAAATGCTATGCAAAAGTTCATACAAAACACAAAAAACCATGCAGGAAAACAAATTAAAATTTAGCATAATTAAACTGGAAGGCACGCAAGGTCACAATTAGATAGGGCACAATTGGATTATCTCCATTCAGGTTCATGCTTGAAATGTCACAGGTCTTCCTGTGATGAAAAAATTGTACAAGTAAAACAGAATTTCACACATAGGTATATAGGTGACCGGCAACCTGTGGTAGGATTGGTTATTTTGAACCAGACTGATAAGGACAACCATTTGTAGTAATGTGAGTATGAAAAGGTCTGGTCAGAAAAAAACAGTGTAATTAATATACAACAGCAGTAATTAACTTACTGAAGCACTCATTTATGAAGTAGGCACTCTCTGAAATAAAGTAATATAGCATCCCTTGATATGCATAGTGCAAAATGTAATCCAATCCCCCTCCCACCCCCCGCCCCCCCCCCCCAATTCATTATGGGTCAATATGAGTGAAACATTTGTAAACCAGTTGGTTGCAGAAATTTTGAAAAAAAATATTTATAATAAATAGAAAGCATCTTAATTTGGCACAACATGCAACATATATTTTCATAGTGTTCCTTTACTCTCAGAGAAGACTTGCATGTTGTGCACACAGGGTTTCAACTTAATTTATAACTACTTATATATATACCCATAGGGAATAGAGGAGGGAAGAGAAAAAGGCAGAAATGATGGGGTAAAGGGGATGCCATATTTCTAAGTAAAAAAAAAAAAAGAAAAACCTGGGGGTGTTGCTACAAGAGTGACCTACACAAATTGGAGGATTGGGTCAAAAAAATATCAGGAGGTTCAATGAGGACAAGTGCAAAGTCCTGCACTTTGGACAGAATAATCCCATGCACTATGGTGTACAGGCTGGGGGCTGACTGGCTAAGCAGCAGCTCTGAAGAAAAGGACCTGGGAATTACAGTAGACAACAAGCTGGATATGAGGCAACAGTGTGTCCTTCTTGCCAAGAAAGCTAATAGCATACTGGACTGCATTAGTAGGAGTGTTGCCAGAAGATTGAGAGAAGTGATTCCTCCCCTCTATTCTGTACTGGTGAGGCCACATCTGGAGTAGTGTGTCCCGTTTTGGGTCCCCCACTACAGAAAGAATGTGGACAACTTGGAGAGAGCCAAACAGAGGTCAGTGATATTGGCTAGGGAGTTGGGGCACATGACTTCTGAGGAGAGGCTGAGGAAGCTGGGTTTATTTAGTCTGCAGAGAAGAGTAAGGGGGAATTTGATAGGGGCCTTTAACTACTTGAAGGGTGGTTCCAGAGGGGATGGAGCTAGATTGTTCTCAGTGGTGGCAGATGATAAAGCAAGGAGCAGTGGTCTCAAGTTGCTGCAACATATGTTTAAGTTAGAAAAACTCTCACTAGGAGGGTGGTGAAGCACTGGAACAGGTTACCCAGAGAGGTGGTGGAATCTCCATCCTTGGAGGTTTTTAAGGCCCATCTAGACAAAGCCCTGGTTGGAATGATATAGTTGGGGATGGCCATATTTTAGCAGGGAGTTGTACTAGATGATTTCCTGAGCTCCCTCCAACCCAGATTTTCTATGATTATAGGTACAAATGACATATTTTTACGTGTCATATGTTTCCTCTAATTCCAATCCATCAACAAATTAAGAATGATCTTAAATTTAAGCAGAAAAATAGTTTTAATTACTTCTGGCACATGCTTGAATTATATACTGTATTTACTCAAATTGAAGATCATGTTCCCCTTCCTCCCCCCACAGCTGCATGAAGAAAAAAGAAAGCCTCAGTTTGGATTTAAGTACTGGCCTGGGGCAGGTAGTACATCAGCACAGGCTTTGGCCCTGAGCTTGGGGTGAAACCAGAGCTGAGCCACCACCTGCCCTGGGCTGGAATGGCTCATTTGGGGGATGGCCTTAAATTCAAAATCACCATAGATTTGGATAAATATGGTATTTAAAGGTTCTTGATTGATAGAGGAACCTATGTGTTGAGAGTAACTAAAAAGTTTTTGTTGTTTTTCATTCTTGTTATCTCTGCAGATTAAACATGATTATGGGATAAAAATCTGGCTTCTCTTACTTCTTGTATAATGATGAGAATACAATTGCTTAACAATTTTGATCAATTTCGCTTGCAAAAATCCATGGTAGAAATGAGAGATACAAGCCATGTTTTTTAGCTGTAAATGAATATATAATGTTCTCATAGAATTATGCATATAGATGGTAATACATGAAAAGAGAGAACCTACATTAACTTTCAAATCCCAAGTTGATTTTTAGCTCTGGCAATTAGAACAGACATCTGTTTGATTTGTAAACTGGACAGAATTTATATGAATATCATTGTGAGGCTATAAACATGCAAGCCCATGTTGACATCTTTAGAGTCACTTTTTAGAGTAGAATATCACTTTACATGATGATATAAAATGCATGTTTTACTTTATTCTGGAATGCCACCGGATAGAAGCATTTAAAACTGAAATTGATCTTGTGTCTACACTGCAAATATTACAGTTAAGTATGCACTAACACTTGATACAAAAAATATAATGTTTTTAAAGCCTTTTTGGGTCCTGAATTTATACATATGGAACAAAAAATATCGACCCAAAATGATAAGCACTTGTTATCCAGCTAAAACCCCCCCCACTCAAAAACACAATCACTGCTTAACTGAGGGGGTAGGGGGGGAGGGGTTGTTTGTGCATGTGTTCATTGATAAGTGATTATAATCAATTAATGCAGAATTCCCCAGTCTAATAATATTCAGTAAGGTTTCCTGATATAAGTCAAACCACATATCAGCTGAAACTTATTGTAGAACAACCTCCCTTTTTAAAAATGATGACATTGGTCTTTTAATACTGTAGCAGAAATAACTGATGTGCACATGAAGCATTTATGTCCAACATCTTAACACGTAAGTTAGGTCAAACACAATAGCAAGCAGAAAATCTTCCTTACCAATACCACAAACTGTGAAATGAAAATGTGACAAAAGTATTCAGTACTAGCTCCATTCTGTCAGTTCCTAGGTCATTTGTTTGTCCTTTAAAAATGTCATAAGCCAGAAAAATGTTTATAACTACAGATCTATTATTTCAAATTTTGTAGCTGGCCTTTTTTCTATCCTTTCATATTAATTTAAACTGAAGAATGAGTCAATCAAGCATGAGGAGGGGGAAAAAAAGAATGCGAATTCCTTCTCCTGTACTAAGGCTCTTGCATACTTTACTGCTTATGCTGAGGAAGAGACATGATTAGTGATCTGCTCACATATTTAGGGGGAAAAGGTTTAGAGATAAGGTCAGCACTATGTGTTTCCTTAAACTGTGTTGCTGCATTCATTCTGTAAAACATTTCTGTGTATTATAGATTTAAGGAATTAACCCTGTTTGGCATTGCTTGTAAAACAGGTAATCTTATCATTATTAATTTTTACAGGCATCTTCTGCACTCAGCAATTATAATTAGTAAATCTAGAAACAATTTAAGCAAAGCACAGAATTTTTGATGGAGACAGGGAAGTATCTTCTTTTGCCTGCATCAAGTGCTGTTTGAAGTTAATGGCGACCTTGATTTAAAGTAAGGTGATACTGCCATTAAAGAAAGCATGCTCAGCTTTGCAAAATCTAAGGTTGAAGTTATGAAAGATAAATGCTCTGAGTGAGGTGACCAAGCCAGGTAGAAATGTCCAGGTTCTGCATAATGATATATATCTATTCACAGTGTCACTTAATTCTTTCCTGCAGTCTCTTTATTTTTTTAGGATTAATGTTCCTCTCTGGTTTGTGGTAAGGGAGCCATCACCTCCTTTGACTATAATAGTCATTAAGAGGAAGAAGTATCTTTGAACCTTTCAGAGTCAAACCTTATTATCTGACATCATTCACTTAAACTTTCACCCTACTGAGGGACAAATTGAGCCTTCAGACATCTTTTTCAGCTTCATGATCTGCTCTCACACAACCATCATCAATTTTAATTGGTCACCAGAAGGAAGAAAAGAAATAGAGTAGCTTAGATTTTCCCCTACCACCGCCTGTCTGTCCAAAACTTCCACTAATTCAACCGAGTTGTCTTGAAGATAATAATCCTAGTGAAAGAGGGTTGTTTTTTTTGGGGGGGGGGGGTTGTTTTTTGTGGGGGGTTGTAGCACAGAGCTCAGATTAAGAGTTTTATATATTTAGTCTCTATGCAGCAGTGTCCCCATGTGTGAGCAAACCCTTAGCAACTGTCTTTAGTTAGAGATCAGTCTGTTGCAGACTGATTATGGCAGGGCAATTGTAGCTTAAATCTACTGTTCTGCCTCTACAAAGTGTTCTTTGCCTTGACCAAGAATAAGAGTCTGCAACAATTCTATAGGATAGATGAACAATCCTGTAACTGAGGTTTATTAACATCAGCACATTGGAGGAAAGTGGGAATTTGAACACTGGAGGTTTTGATAACAAAATTGAGCATCCAATTTACTGTTTACCCATTTTGACTTTTGATAAGAAACTGGACCTCAGAGATGAAGAATAAATCCTAACAAGAACTGTGAAAAGGTCAAAGCTGACCCATCTGTCTTAACACAGACCAAAAAAAAAATGGGTTTTTGTTTGTTTTAAGTTTAAGGTGTGAGCTTGTCAAGATCTACAGATAGACAGGTGATCTACATCAAGGAATAGGGTTCTTATGTCTTTTTGTACATTGAAAAAATAAGTAAAATAATGACATGAACATTGCCCAAAAAATACTAATATGCCTTTTCTGATTTTTCCCTTAGCCTTTTCTTAAGACGTTTCTGTTTTAAGAAAAGACTACTGTTCTCATAGCACCTTAATCTACCCGCTTGTCTGGGATCTACCCGCTTGTCAGTTGGGTCAGGCATTTTACACAGAACTGAAGACTGTCTGAATAATGTATTGTTAGTGAGTGGGGAGAAAACAAGCAACTTTTAATGAGGACACTCCACAGATTTCCAGTTGTCTGTTAAAGAAATTCAGCAAAATCTGTTTAAAGCCAACATGCTACATGGCATGAATTCATTACCTTTTAGTAACCACATGAAGAGTTTGTACTTGTACTTTTTCTCAAAATGTACAACTCATTAATATCACATTATTACCCAGCACAGAACAAGAACTCGTCTATAGAAACAAACAGGATATAGAAATAGATTGGGTCAATGAACATTTAGTGCATTTCTTGCTTAAAGACCTTTATAAATCATCAAAGTTCAGCTATAATCACCCATGCATCGTATTGAGAAAAAATTATTCACTAGAGTGCATTAGTCTTTGGATCATTTGGAACTGAACTAGTAGACAATTTGATCAACTGTCATTTAAGATCAAGTACTGGAGTGACCTGAAGAAGGGCATTTTGTGCCTGAAAGCTTATCTAAATCTCTCCCAGCTGTACAGTTGGCACAATAAAAAATATCAGGAAAAACACCTTGACTCTTCAATTTAACATCAGGTAAATTTGGAACAGATCCTTTTACTACAAAGGATCCATATGGATTTGAAATTGAGGTCAGAATTCGGCCCAACTATTTTGAACCAACCAGTTAACACTTCTTTGATTTTGTTATATTCCTTTTCTTTGTCAGATTTTGGCATGACCATCTCATCCATTTTTTTTTTCAGTTTATAACTATTATGTAGCATGTAAATATACTTCGTATCATAGGAATATGTTAACTATTAGAAAAATTTGTTTTAATAATTATATTTTTAAATATGCCATTTAAGTGAAGAAAAATTTACAAACATAACTAAAGACAGTATATTGTAAAATACATTAAATTAGAAATTTAAAAGGTCTTATCCAATTCTTTTTCCACTTGTATTTCTATTTACTATTGCACTTTATCAGCCATTAGAAGCAGTGTCTTTATGAGGGACACAACAGTATACTATATATACTGTAGTTTTAATTTCACTCAAAATTAATATTTATTCTTATCCTTAATTTAATGAATTTTCCCAGTAACTATTTATATCTTATGTTAATTAAATATATTAATATGATACTTGTTGCCTTTTCAAACTTTAGCCCATATCTTTAAAAGTATTTAGGCAACAGTTAATACCTACAAACTTTTGAAAATGCAGGTCCTACTAAATCAGTGGAATATTTGCTTAGTATCTGATAACGAGAGTTTTTTATAGAATCAGCAGCAAGGAGAGGTAACATCTTGTCCCTGCAAGATAAATGGATACTAAGCTTCTCCAGCTCTAAGAAATAGGATTTTGCAATGCTATTTAATTATAAATTTTAATAATTATTCAACTATGTAAATACATCTTTGACAGTGACTTATTTTATGAATTCCTCATTTTCCAATCTTGCAAACCCTCTCATGAGTGTACTTCTTACTAGTGCAAATGGTTGCACTGAGACTGAGGTCATGGATAAATACAAGCAAAAGTAAAACCTATTTTGCTTTAGGACCTTTATGCTATTTTATGTGCAAATTTGAAGAGAATTATATTTCTGTTCTAGCATTTTTTAAAGATAGTTCAAAAACACCTTTAATAAATATAGACTTTTTGCTTAAACCTTTTAGAGTGATTTGTTTACCACTAAAATCTACATTATCCTATTAAATTCTATGAGCCTTTCCATTAAGGAAATTGTGTGGGATTGGATCCTATATATACATTTCACACCATCAGCTATGCACTAAAGTGCAACCAGTTCAGCTCCGGGATGACCATGCACAAGGATTCCTTTTGTGTTTTACAATGCTTGATTAATTCGATAGTTAATCAGCAATTAGGATTGCTTAAATGTATGGATGCCCCAGCTCCTTCCCCTTTTCTTCAGTCCTTTTGACTACACCAAGCATTTTAAGACATCCAAGGAATTCATTACAAAGCAGGAATGTTCATTTAAACCTGTCGTAAATTAATTTTGCATAAAAAGAGTGGTTCAGAGTTGCTATTCTGAAATTTGAGGCTCTCTGGCTTCTGATTTTCTTTGATCATAGAAAAATGTGCATAGGAACCTGCTAAAAGTAGTGATGGTCTAGAACAAAGTTTTTACTGGGACCACTTTCCCCAATTGAATAGATTTTCACTGGGGACAAAGAGCAGCACTTTCAACTGAAGACAGAGGGTTTGTTGCCATTAGAAAAGGCAATTTCCACCCTAAAACCTAATGGAGAGATTGGCTGAGAACCACATAGGTAATATTAAGTCACCCAGCTGGCTGGGCCTAGACAATAAGTAGATGCATCATTGAGAACTTAGTTGTATGCCAAAAGATCACATATGGCTCTTGAATGCACCTTGAGTTGCAGAGATGTTTGATCCAGAGGTCGGGATCAATTAAGGAACAAGGGAAATGGATGAACCAGGCAACAAGAATCAGAACCTATCCCTCTGAGCTGCAGCATACAAACATCAGTGACTGCAGAAGAAAATTAGCTCTGATTCCATAGGAAGGGAAGGAAGCTTGGTCATTGATTACTAGAACTATTAATCATATCATGGAGCATTAATCTATGTATAGAGGAAGAGGCAATATTGTCAAGGAATGGGCATGTGCATTTTCCCATAAGGGTCTCCTACTAGAATTACTCCTTTCTTAAATGAGAATATTTACGAGTGCTTACATTCATATGTGAAGTTAAGAAATCTGGCAGCTTTACAAGGACAATAGTTATACTATTCAGAGAGCTGAAGGAGAATGGCTTACATTCAAAAATGTATCTAACTTTATTGCAACTACATAATTAGTCCAGTAAAAGAGATCATCACCCTAAGAAATCTTTGCCTCTTGCTATATAGAAACACGTTTTTAATGCAGGGTTTGAGAGCAGTGATGGGGCAGTCCTCAGAAAATGAGCCTCTAAACTGTAGCCCCAGTCAAGCAAAGTACATGAATAGCCTGTATTAAGTCAATAGAACTACTCGCATGCTTAAAGTTGTGTGTGTGTTTCTGTGCTCTGTTTGATCAGCAGGCATGAACATTTTTCATTTTAAAAGTGACTTTAACTGTATAAATCAAGAAGACTCGTTTGTTTGTTTTTCTACTCTCCATTTAGTGTCATTCCCAAGAGTGAAAAGATTGTTTTGAAATGTCATAGAGCAAGGCTGGATTTCAACGACATGTTCCATCGCTAATTAAAAATGTGTTGCTGAACGAAATCCCTATAAGTAACCAAATAAAGAACAAATCACTTTTCTTCACAAGATTTAAAAGAAAACTCTGTAGGGTAAAAGCTTATCATTGTGTTATATGAGTAAAATAGTATTCATAAAAATCATGTGCCTTTGGTCTCCACTATCTCTCTTTCTCTTTACAGTGGTATTCTATTCATTATGAAGATATGTACAAAAGAATACGATTTAAGCTGAAGATCTGTGAAGGAAATCTTGTTTATATTGGTGGAAAACTCTTCAAGTGATGAAACTGAGAGGTAAGGACATTACACAGAGTTTGATGGCCTTTGACTATGTCTTTTATCTCTTATAAAAATAAAATTATAAAGCTTTGTCTGATTATATGTACTGAAAAATTTGACAAAGGACACCTGGATGATTTATACCCCAAACTTCCGAACAATGGATTGAATGAGTGTATTAAAAGATTGCAACGTACTACATTTGGGGGCTTATGTTTAAGAGGTTATAGTTATTTCTAGATTTATTTAACATTCAGAAAGCATTCCTGGCTTCTTGGAGTCCTTCCTCATCTTCAGGGGAGACATCACCTGAGCGGGAAAAGCAATGGGCCCATACAAACCAGAGGAAGGTTGAATATATCCTGTCCCTTCAGACAGGGTTCTCCTTTAGGGCTATTAAAATCCCTGTGATGGGATTTCAGTTAGGGTATTCAGAGATAAAAGCCATGGTGAAGATTGTTTTTGTGCACCACTATTCAGATTCTTAGAGTTCCGGTGAAATTGCTTCACCATATATACCAGTGAGTCTAGGAGGCATCCTTTTTTTAAGGGAAGATTTTTATGACTTACTTGAAGCATATTGGTCCAGAATATATTCCACCTTAGGAAAATAGCCCTTACATAACAAAGGAAGAGTAAGTATATCCTTTCTTTTCAGTGCATCAGTCCAGAGCCAATTTTGCCTCTAAGGTCCCTGACAGACGTTACACTTAAGACATGATTAATTGGTTAATCACAGCTTAAGTCATGACCTGACCACACATTCATTTAATTACTAGTGGGATAAAATGAGGGAAAAGCCACAAAGTCCACTAGGACTCCAAGATCCCTTTCCACTTCTGTGCCACCCAGCAGGTCATTCCCTAGGCTGTAGGTGTGCTGGACATTCTGTAGTGTTGCTGGACTTGATTTCCTCCTTGGTGAAAGCATTCTGTTGTTTTCTGCCCACTTGTCCAACCTGTCCAGGTTGCTTGCAGCTGTTCCTGCCCTCGTCCGCTGCCTTGCAGCTGTTCCTGCCCGTCTCCCATAGCTTTGTGTCATCCGCCAACTTGGACAGAGTACACTTCACTCCTTCGTCCAAGTCGCTGATGAAGACATTAAAGAGTATCGGTCAAGGACCGAGCCCTGCAGCTGAGGGAAAACTGCATAAATTCGAGGTAATAAAGACCAGTCACACACTCTCTGGGTGCGACCCTCTAGCCAATTCGCCACCCACCGGACTGTGTAGTCATCAAGTCACAGCCTCTTAACTTGTTCACCAGTATGGGGTGGGATACCGTATCGAAGGCCTTCCTGAAGTCTAAGCATCCACCCCCTCCTGTGTTCAGGCGTTTCATAACCTGGTCATAAAAAGAGACTAGATTAGTCAGGCATGATCTGCCTGCTATGAACCCGTGCTGGTTTCCCCTCAGCATAATTTGTCTGCCGGGCTCTCGCAATGTGGCTGTATTGTTATTTAAAGATGTGAGGTAGCTTGAGATAAGTGTGTCAAGATTTTGCCAAGGATGGGGGAGTAGACTGACTGTCTGATAGTTGCGGGTCTTCTGAATAATGGGGGCCAGCATTGGCCTTTTGTCGGGACTTGGCCCGTGCGCCACGAGCGTTCATCCACCAGTGGCTATGCAGTGATGTTGGCAGTGCCTTCAGTACCCTCGGATGGAGCTCATCGGGCTGCCGACTTAAAGGCATCCAGTTCTTCCAAGTGACTCTGCACCATCTCAGGGTCTACGCATGGTAGTCTGGCGCCTTGCTGCTGCCTCTCTATAAACCCAGTGGAGGAGACTTGGATGAGCATGGCTCTTAGGAACCTGAGCAAAGAACTCATGTGGGTAGAACATTGTTCAGCCTTGTCCCCTGTCCGTCACCAATTGCTTCTGCCCATTTAGCAGGGGTCCTATTCCTCCCTGGGCCTTCCTTTTACTCCCTATATATCTAAAAAACAATTTCTTGTTGTCCTTTACTTGGGATTTGGCCTACATGTGCATGATGAGAAGCAAGCCAGAATGTCCACCTAGACATCCACCTTTCCTGACAAATATCTACCTCTTATAATGACATAGGACATGCAGGTGGAAAAGGACACTATGTTAAGAATAGAATAGATAGTAACAACATAAAAAAATTACCTGAAAGGAAAAATAACATAGAATCCTTGTGTTAGAAATTCTGTACTTGAATAAAAGAATATAGTGCTAGGATTGTAATACTGACCAGCTACCTGGTCAGGAAAGTGAAAATTATTACAAAATGCTTAGGGGGATTAGAAGATCTGCTAAAATGGGACAAGCATTACTAACAGGAATTTTCAACTATCCTCACATAGACTGGCTAAACACTTCATTAGGACAAGATGTGGAGATTAAATGTGTGGATGCAATAAATGACTGCTTCCTAAAATAGCTTGTCTTGGAACCCACAAGAGAAGATGCAATTCTAGACCTAATCCTGAGTAACACACAGGACCTGGTTCAAGAGGTATCTGTTGATAATCCTCTCTGGTAATCCACTCAGTGATAATAATATAATCACATTCAACATTCCAGGAGAAGGGGCAACCCAAAAAGCAATGTCAGAGAGATGATCCATTACCCCTATGGCCACGTTTCCATGAGCAGGAACGTGAGGTTTGTGGTACTTCAAAGCCTTTTTAGGAGCCACAAAATGCATGCAATGCTCATGAATCCATATGCCATACTGCATATCTAGAAAAACGACAGCAGAAAAACATGGGGCAATGCATGTGGCTGCAGCGTGCACCCCCAGAAACTGGATTCTGGCTGGCCAGAGCCATGCTCCAGCTGCCAGCCAGGCTCTTTGCACCTGGATCACCACTGCCACTGCCTCAGGAGGCCTCCAGGACCTCAAGTAAGGCTGCTGGGGCAGGTGACCTAGTCGTCCCAGGCAGTCTGCAACCACAGGCAGTTTGCTGCATGAAGTGCATGGCAGGACGTGCCTGGCATGGTGCACTACTAGAGGGCACAATTATGTGTTGTTACTAGTTGTCCCAGGGAAATGCACATTCCCACTCATGGGGACACACCCTATGTGACCATCTACATAGTTAACCATAAAGGGGTTTTAGATATCCAAACTACATGGCTAGTAGATCTTAGTGACTCCATATTTATAAAATGCATGTTTACATATTTGTCAAGCATAATTGTCAAAGTTAATTTTCATTAGCTTTCTCAGACAGTTTAGATAGAAATATAACAGCTGTTTGAAACTGACTGTATGTTGTCCACATTTCACAGATATAGAGTAAGAATGTTAAGACTATCACCTTTTGAAATTTTAAATGTGTACTTCAATATAATATCTCTCCTACTAAAAAACTTGCACGTAGTCTACCAAAGATTGTACTAGGTTAGAATTTTTTTTTGGAGATTTGATCACTGATGTGAACTTCATAAAAAAAAATTCTACTTACGTAGGTGAATTCATCTATGGTGTGAAGTACCAGCTCTTCACTGGTGATTTTGATAATATGTCAGGCTTACTAGGAATAGAATAGTAACTTATACCTCATTTTAAAGACTAATAGTGGGCCCAAAACATGAGAATGCAGTTAAATAATTATCCATGCTGGCTTGCATATATTCCAGTATGAGCAACCCAGATACAGTCACTGGCACACAGAAGTTCATAGAGAAATTCCTCAAGCACCTTTGGGTTAACAAGCAGCCACCTGGGATTAAAGAGCTGTCTATCAATAGTATGTCCATCCTGAATAGCTATATCAAGATCACAGAAAGCAACTCGTAACACAGCAAACAGAAGCAAACTAGAAACGAGATATTGAGAATACAAAGATGCAACCCTTTCTTACTGGAAATGGCTTGGAATTATTCACATTCACCATAACTCCTTTCGTCCTCCCATAGTAAACCTGTCTAATCATTACAATGCCTTGTCAAGGCAACCAGGTCTAGATACAGACTTCCACAGGCAGTCTCTGCTAACAGTGCCAAATGCCTTCATAAAATCAACAGACACCATAGAGGCCACTGTTCTACTCTCTGCATTTTTCACGTATTTGTTGTGCAGCCAAGATTAAGTCTGCCGTTTCTCTCCATTTTCTGAACTTTGTTGGCTGTCGGGCAAACATTTCTCATCTATATGGCAAGCAACTGAATATGACTCTTGCAAGAATCTTTCTAAAAACCACTAATAGGGAGATTCCTGAATGATTACTACATATAAGGCAATACTTTTTTTTTTTTAATATGTAGGCAATACAACCATTTTTGTAGTCTTGAAGATCACTCCTTTATGCTTCTTCAACTGGAAGAATTCTGTGAGACACTAAATTAAATAACTTGATCCATCAATGTATCTCAGCCAGATTGCTGAGAATCATGTGATTCCCTTTTCAGTCTATAAGATGGTAAATTTTGGTGGCAAGAATGTCACTGGTTGCATACAGAAGCAGTTGATTATCAACAGATGTTGGATTTTTTTTATTTCACTCAGATTCTCAGAATTTGGTTCTTTCCAGGCAGAAGGACATATCCATCTGAACTCTTAACAGAAGTGGGAGCATTTGAATGAATCCCGTATGGTGATTCAAGAGACTTATAGAACTTTTTTATGTCATTTTGGTCAAAGTGTTTTTGCAGCTCATCTGCTTTCTTGCCTTAACAATCACACACAGATCTTAATTTAGAAATAGGGGTGTTAAACATGTAAAGATTAGTTGTCTTGAATTCTAATGTTTTATCAATCATACTGGATAAATATAGCTCTCTCATCAAAGCAGTCTCTTTATATTCCCAGCATACTCATGGACGTTTCCAGGCTGTCGAACCACGACTGTTCACTTAAAGCACTTCCAGACATGTTTAAAGTCTCCAGAAACTATACTGTTGATATTTGGCTGTCTTTCCAATGTTTTTCTGTAACTCTTGTTTACAGTATCGGTGTTCAGCTTGTTGACATTTAGCTTCTTTAGAGGCTTTTTGTCTGGAGATCTTTCAAGTAGTTTGACAAAGATGCTTTGGCATGAATGAGATGTCTGTAAAATCTCTTTGCTTCAGTAATATAAACAGTCCATCACCAGTGCTTGGAAAAGGGGTGCATCCAGAAATGTTGTTCCTATGTGGCAGCCAAAAGATGGCATTTGTAATAAGATTGTGTTCGGTGCTCTCTATAGGAGCAGTAAGCAACTACTGTTGCATCTGCTGATACCCATGTTAGCTAATAATACCCTGACAAGTTTGATGACCTGTCCTAATATGTGCACAGAAATCCCATATAATAATAACTTTGCCTTGGTACCTGAGAGATGGTAAATTGTAAGTCTTTATAGACCTTACCTTTGTTTTCCAACAGGTTTTGCATGATTACTGCATATGCACTGTAAAATTACACTAACTAGATTGGTAATCTTATACACATTAAGCAATTGTTTATAGATTTAGAGAGGTGGCCTGATTTATAACAGTGTGTCCAATAGCAAAGACAACTTCATTTTACTGTGCCGTTCAAAAGATGGAGTAACTATTCATAGATTCCCTAAAATGACCTTCTCCTGCAAGGCAAGCTACACTCAATGTTTCACTGTGGATTCTGTCTGGCCAATTTTCTATCAAACAAAACTTTTGTTCCTTCTTGTTGGTCAAAAATACCACTGGCTATAAGTGTTCATATGTTCCAACTGACTATGTTCAAATAAGTAAATTTAGTTTTATTATCTTTCAATGGGTATAACTACCAGTAGCCACAGTGAATTTGAAGCGGGCAATGTTTAGGGAACATTTTCCAGACCTTTTTTTCAGACTAAGGAAGGGCTGCTCAGTCATCCCAGTAGCTGCTAAACTCTACTATACTTTGAACCATTGCAAAGTGACTTACCTAGTTAAGTCTGTTTAACATAGTATCAAATTCACTGGTACCAGTGACCTACAATGCCTTTGAGGAGATTCACTGACATATCTGTCAAGTCTGCCTACTATGCTGTGGTAGATTATATGCACTAGAGTAGGAGATAAGTATCTCTAAAGCAGTGGGGTCCTCCAGGGCTCAGTCCTCAGGCCTGCACTGTTTAATATTTTCATCAGCGACTTGGGCGAGGGGGTTGAAAGCACATTGTCCAAGTTTGCTGCTGACACTAAGATGCGGGGCGAGGTGGACACGCTTGAAGGGAGAGAGAGGCTGCAACTAGATTTAGACAGACTACAAAAGTGGGCAGATGAGAATGGGGGGGGGGGGTTCAACATAGATAAATGCAGGGTGCTGCACGTTGAGAGAGGGAATCCACAGCATACATACAGGCTGGGGAGTTCCCCTCTTGAAAGCACAGAGGCAGAAAGGGATTTTGAAGTCATTATTGACTCCAAGATGAACATGAGCCACCAATGCCAGACCACAGCCAGCAAGGCCAGCCATACCTTGTCGTGCATCAAAAGGTGCATCTCAAGCCGGTCCTGAGAGGTGATACCCCCCTCTGTGCAACATTGGTCAATCCGCAATTGTAGTACTGCGTCCAGTACTGAATGCCACATTTTAAAAAGGATGTGGCCAGACTGGAGAGAGTTCAGAAGAGGGCCACCCATTTGGTGAGAGGGCAGCAAGACAGGCCCTATGAGGAGAGACTGAGGGACCTGAACCTGTTCAGCCTCGGCAAGAGGAGGCTGAGGGGAGACCTGGTGGCTACCTACAAACTCATCAGGGGAGATCATCAGCAAATAGGAAGAGCCCTTTTCTCCCCAGCACCACCTGGGGTGACAAGGAAAAATGGTAATAAGATGATGGAGAATAGGTTTAGGTTAGAGATCAGAAGGCAATATTTTACAGTTAGGGTGGCCAAAATCTGGAACCAACTTCCTAGGGAAGTGGTCCTCGCCCCTACCTTGGGTAAATTCAAAAAGAGGTTAGATGATCACCTGCCTGGGGTCTTGTGAACCCAGCATTCATTTCTGCCTCTGGCAGGGGGTCAGGCTAGATGATCTGTTCAGGTCCCTCCTGACCCTAGCTACTATGAAACTATGAAACTACTATGTTTATCTGGTGGTTACCTCCACCTACTTTAGCTTATAAGTCAATGTGGTTGTTTGGGATATAGCCATTGTCTTGTGCAAGCAACTGCTTGGTGGCATAGCGAGCACATCTACAAAAGACACTTTACTGCACAGTAAACTAATATACTGCCCAGTAAAGCATCACCATCTACACATTCATACCATTTACTTCACAGTTAATTGGTCTACTGCACAGTTGCCTAGTACCTGTACATACAGGTAGTGGATTTACTACGCCATAGCTACTGCTCAGTAGCACATATGTAGACATCTGACTGGGAGCAAATTGGCAGATTGGGCTATGGGGCTGGGAGGCAGCTGCCCCAGGGGCAAGACAGCTCCCCCTGCAACTCCCCCTGGTCCCTGGAGCCCAGGCCTGATCCTGGTGCTCCTTGCCAGACTGGGGATGGCACCCAGGGGAGCCTGGATCTCCCCCTGGCTTCTATAGAGGAGTAGAGAAGGGCAGGAGTAGCCAGGCACTGAACTGCTCCCGGCAGGAGAAAATTTTCTCCCTGATGGGTTCATGTGTAGATGTACTCCCGGAGAAAGCTTACCAAGCCTTATTTTACTGTGCAGTAAGCTTAAAGTGCCTTAATAGCATGTGTAGAAATGCCTGGTGAACATTTAAATGTAAGAAGAGTGATCAGTGATACGAGTCCATCCATAGGATGAACCTACTGAACAAAGGTGCTAAGTCTATCCATTGCATCCCAAGCTAGCCAATAAATTACTGGGGAGGGAGGTGGGAATAATAATCAGTCTTCCACCTCATTTTGTGCTTTATTTTATGCTTAAGTCCGTCAGGCATACTGGTTTAGCTAGATCCTAACCTGAAGAAAAGTCTAGGTTGGGATCATCTCTCTCTGTAAGTTGGATTCTAATATAATAGCAGCACATAAGTCTATTGATTGAGAAAACAGGACAACAGTGTGTGTCTCAAAGTAGAATACCCTCTTGAGGTAAGAAAGTACATATTAATGAGGTTGGTGCCTGATAACATTTAACAGATGGAATAGGCGCTGGGTTTTAGTGCTACTGAACTGGTGCCTGAGTCAACAAAAGATACTTCAAGTTGGGCTTTGCAGTTTTGAGTCTTTCAGGTGGTAAACAATCAAACCTCTTGACTTTAAAGTCCTACAAAATCTGATCAGGAAGGGCAAGATCAGATTACAAGATCAGGGCAAGAAAGCTAACACAGGGTAGATGGCAGGGATTTGATACCCCTGCTTTAAGGGCTTATGTAACACTGAAGCCAGTTGGAGTACACTCTTCTTCTTTAATGGCACCTTACAGTTTGTGGGAGCCTTAGGAGAGGAGTCTATAATGTGAACATTTCCTCATATTGAATATGGACCCCAATACCTTTCTGCTGGTATTGGGGCCTGTACTATGGGCGCTATTCCTGGAAAACTCCCTGAAGAATTCAGATAATAAAAGTTGCAACCTAATTAAACATTAAACCTAATTAAATTTATTTTATCTTGTCATTTGTTTCACATGTCTCACAATCAGGATGAGCCCAGGGTTGCCAGGCATCTGGTATTTTTATCTCCCATTGAGGGAACTGTAAAATGAATTTGTATACTGAAAAATATGTTGCTATACCCACATTAGCAGAAAATCTAGCTAAATTGTCCTCATGCTACAGAATCAATGGGTTGTTTTTATGTGTATAGCATAGATTTGAAACATTCTTTGATCCATATCTTCTAGAAAGACTTGACATCTATTTCACTCCAGGGAGGCATAGATCAGTAGACGAATATTTTCATATAATGAATGACTGAATGTTGGAAACCATGTCATCCTCCTCCTCCTACCCTTCAAATCTGACTTGCAGGCCAGGTGCATGTCACAAAATGTCTGGAATGTCTTCCAGTAAATCAAACACTGAAAAGATACAACTGAAACATTACCCATCACAATGACATCTGGAAATCATATAGGTGAATACAATTGAGAATCAGAACAGAAAATTGGTCTTCCACAACTTTCAACTCAAAGTAGCACAAAAAAATAGCTTTTCTAGTATGTCTTTGTAACATTCTGTAGTTTGCTCTTTTATCTATCCTCTATCTCTTCCTTTTTCCTTTTTTATTTTTCCATTAGCTAATTCCATCTTCTAAAAATAGAGCTTTCTTCAAAGCAGTGTGGCTTAAGCAACTGAGTCTCAGACTAGAAGCCAAGGATTTGCAGGTTCCAAATTTGGTTCTGCACTGACTCCCACTGTAGCTTCAGGCAAATCAAGGCAAGTTATTTCTCTGCCTCAGTTCTCCTGTCAGTACAATGTCTGTATACATTAAATTCCTAATGAACAGGAAAAGTGCAGATTATTTAAGTATTGATTGAGAAGTGTTTAAAAATATAAAGTGACATGTAAGTGCTAAATATTCTTCTATGAAATTGTCAGTGAGTTTCCGCTGAGTCAATCACTTCATCACACAAACCCTAGGACACCTTTTCTTACCAGTTCCAGAGGACAGCAGACTCGAACTGGAACATGGGGACTGGAACAACTGCTCATTAGTCCCTTTACCCTCTCTGAATATAGTTATGTAAAAAACTTCCTTATACTATCATTTTCTTAAAAGTAAAATTCTGCATAGAGGCAGCAAGGGGCTCAGTCCTAGCTGAGCTTGCAGAGAGAGCTACTAGAGACAGGTTTGAGTCATAGGATCATAGAAAAGTAGGACTGAAAAGGATCTTACAAAGTCATCTAGTCCAGTCCCTAGCTCAAGGCATGATCCTCCTTGACTGAGCCATCCCAGCCAAGTATCTGTCTAACCTGCTCTGATATACTTCTCATTCCTCTTCTCTCCTCCCTTCTTATATTCATATATATTCCTCTTCTTGACAAAAAACAAAACAAAACAAAAAAAAAAAAACATTTTTGTACATTAACATATAATAGCTGAGCCAATATTTTATTCTATATCCAATAGTCATCTCCAGCTGAAATATTTGCATGACAAACACTCAGATTCACAGTAATAAGGTTACTGGAAGTCCCCAGAATGGATTAATAGTCACTACACTTACAGATAGGGGTGCAGATAGATATCACAGGATATAGACATAAGCCATTATGATGCAACCATCACATCTGCATGATTCTGTAGTGATAAATATGTGCAAAAACTATTTCAACTTAAATTCTGCTTCCTTCACTGCCATAGTTGGGGTAATTAGCTACTTTGTATCATTCTAGATCATGATAGCATTACAGTTAGAGAGTAACAGCTGATGTGTGACCCCAAGAGCAGCTCTTTTTTTGTCCTTACCCTGGATGAAAAAGGCTAAAGAAGGTGCATTATAGAGGTATAAACAAGTACACGGTTGCAACTTTTGTAAATTAACAATCCCTAGCTTCAAATATTACAATATTACAGCTCCCACTGCATGCATCCTTTCTGATGCTGAAGAAAATCTAGTATTTGGATTCCAGGGCCTTTTCCAGTGGGGAAAAATACTACCTATGAAGAAGAGCTAATCAATTAAGAATAAGTAAAGGATAAAACATTTTTACAGGCAAGCAATACACAGCAAATAAAACCTGCCCTTTCCCATGTGATTTGATTTGCTAAACATCTGAAAACATTTCCGCTCACAATTCTGCTACAGCAATTTGAAATTCTTTTTATCTGCCAAAGAACAGCTGTGCAAGGTTTTGTTTTGTGTAAAATCAGCATAAAAACAAGAAATGAGTTATCAACCTATAAAAAACATTTTTTTGTTTTTGATGAACAGTTGATGGTGTCCCTAGTTGTCATAAAGAGATGTGAAAATAACTAAAGCCAAGATATAATTAGAGAGTTTGGCTCTGCAATAATATTGAAGAGAAATATGAAGTTATATTTTCACTTACTCTGTAGAAAGACAAAAAACTTGTTTCTGGTAGCTTAGTTTTGCTTGCCATTGCCAAAAGTGAAGTTCATTTTAGAACAAATGATTTAAAAACTGTTGTATTTGTTTTGTTATACCTACACTGTGTTTGATGTTTAATACATAAGTTATTGTATATTGAACATAGAAAAAAGGCATGATCTCTCCCTTCTGTAGAAAAAAATATATAGGAAATTGATGCGGAAACTGATATGGAAACCTACTATACAAAAACCCAATATGATAACTTTTGCCTCAGTATCTTAATCAGTTCCAGCTGTGAAGTGGGTTTTTATAAGGAATACATGCTTTCCCCAAGTAGTTGTTGCAAGAGTAGTTGAAAATAACTGTGTGTGTG
>NW_026775380.1:67500-72500 GCF_030867095.1 Alligator mississippiensis | reverse complement strand
TCCGCGGAGATTTTCGGGGACACGCTTTTCGGGACCCTAGTTGCCCATCTTGGGTTCCAGGAGGTCGGGCAGGGGTACCTCCGGGACCGGACCGTGCTGCAGGAGGGGGTCAACCCCGGGTTTGGCTCCATGTCGACTGGAGCTCCGGCCCAGGGGCGGGCCGGGCGAGAGTTCCAGGAACCCGGCCGCGATTCCGGCTTCTCCCCGGTGCCCTGCCCGGAGGCCGGGCAGGTCCGGGGGCCTTCGGCGCGGGCGGCGGGCTGCTCCCGCGGGGGAGACGAGCCTCTCTGGGGCCCGGGAGGTTGGCCCTGGGTCGACCTGGCGCCGGGGCTCGGGCTCCGGAAGTCCGTATGAGGTTTTTCAAACGGGCCGTGCCCGGGCCTTCGCTCCAGGAGGGCGGACACTTTCGGCGGTTCGTCCCGGTGGCTGGGCCGGGTGCCGCATCTACAATATTGCCGAGAAAGGTCCGCGGAGATTTTCGGGGACACGGTTTCCGGGACCCTAGATGCCCATCTTGGGTTCCAGGAGCTCGGACGGAGGAACCTCCGGGGCCGGACCGTGCTGCAGGAGGGGTTCAACCGCGAGTTTGGCTCCATGTCGACTGGAGCTCCGGCCCAGGGGCGGGCCGAGCGGCTTGGCCGGGCGAGAGTTCCAGGAGCCCGGCCGCGATTCCGGCTTCTCCCCGGTGCCCTGCCCGGAGGCCGGGCGGGTCCGGGGGCCTTCGGCGCGGGCAGCGGGCTGCTCCCGCGGGGGAGACGAGCCGCCCTAACGCCCGGGAGGGAGGCCCGGGGTCGACCTGGCTCCCGAGCTCCGGCCCTGGAAGTCCGTATGAGGATTTTCAAACGGGCCGTGCCCGGGCCTTCGCTCCAGGAGGCCGGACACTTTCGGCGGTTGCTCCCGGCGGCTGGGCCGGGTGCCGCATCTACAATATTGCCAGGAAAGGTCCGCGGAGATTTTCGGGGACACGGGTTTCGGGACCCTAGATGCCCATCTTGGGTTCCAGGAGCTCGGACGGAGGAACCTCCGGGGCCGGACCGTGCTGCAGGAGAGGTTCAACCGCGAGTTTGGCTCCATGTCGACTGGAGCTCCGGCCCAGGGGCGGGCCGAGCGGCTTGGCCGGGCGAGAGTTCCAGGAGCCCGGCCGCGATTCCGGCTTCTCCCCGGTGCCCTGCCCGGAGGCCGGGCAGGTCCGGGGGCCTTCGGCGAGGGCGGCGGGCTGCTCCCGCGGGGGAGACGAGCCGTGCTGGGCCCCGGGAGGGAGGCCCGCGGTCGACCTGGCGCCGGGGCTCCGGCCCTGGAAGTCCGTATGAGGTTTTTCAAACGGGCCTTGCCCGGGCCTTCGCTCCAGGAGGCCGGACACTTTCGGCGGTTCGTCCCGGTGGCTGGGCCGGGTGCCGCATCTGCAATATTGCCAGGAAAGGTTCGCGGAGATTTTCGAGGACACGGGTTTCGGGACCCTAGATGCCCATCTTGGGTTCCAGGAGCTCGGACGGAGGAACCTCCGGGGCCGGACCGTGCTGCAGGCGAGGGTCAACCCCGAGTTTGGCTCCATGTCGACTGGCGCTCCGGCCCGGGGGGCGGGCCGGGCGGGCAGGCCGGGCGAGAGTTCCAGGAACCCGGCCGCGATTCCGGCTTCGACCCGGTCGACTGCACGGCGGGCGTGCAGGCCGGCGGCGACTCCCAGGGCCCCTTCCAGGCTGCGGGGCCCAGCGGTTGGAGCCCGGCTACCCCGGCGAGGGGCGGAAGAACCTGCACGGCGCGGCCGGAGAACCCGGCATGCATGCGCGGGGCAGGCCGGGCAGGAGTTCCAGGAGCCCGGCCACGATTCCTACTTCTCCCCGGTGCCCTGCCCGGAGGCCGGGCGGGCCCGGGGGCCTTCGGCGCGGGCGGCGGGCGGCTTCCGCGGCGGAGACGAGCCTCTCTGGGGCCCGGGAGGTCGGCCCTGGGTCGACCTGGCGCCGGGGCTCGGGCTCCGGAAGTCCGTATGAGGTTTTTGAAACGGGCCTTGCCCGGGCCTTCGCTCCAGGAGGGCGGACACTTTCGGCGGTTGCCCCCGGTGGCTGGGCCGGGTGCCGCATCTACAATATTGCCAGGAAAGGTTCGCGGAGATTTTCGGGGACACGGATTTCGGGACCCTAGATGCCCATCTTGGGTTCCAGGAGGTCGGACGGAGGAACCTCCGGGGCCGGACCGTGCTGCAGGAGGGGGTCAAAACCGAGTTTGGCTCCAAGTCGACTGGAGCCCCGGCCCGGGGGGCGGGCCGGGCGGGCAGGCCGGGCGAGAGTTCCAGGAACCCGGCCGCGATTCCGGCTTCGACCCGGTCGACTGCACGGCGGGCGTGCAGGCCGGGGGGCGACTCGCAGGGGCCCTTCCAGGCTGCGGGGCCCAGCGGTTGGAGCCCGGCTACCCCGGCGAGGGGCGGAAGAACCTGCACGGCGCGGCGGGAGAACCCGGCATGCTTCCGCGGGGCAGGCCGGGCAGGAGTTCCAGGAGCCCGGCCACGATTCCTACTTCTCCCCGGTGCCCTGCCCGGAGGCCGGGCGGGCCCGGGGGCCTTCGCCGCGGGCGGCGGGCGGCTTCCGCGCCGGAGACGAGCCTCTCTGGGGCCCGGGAGGTCGGCCCTGGGTCGACCTGGCGCCGGGGCTCGGGCTCCGGAAGTCCGTATGAGGTTTTTGAAACGGGCCTTGCCCGGGCCTTCGCTCCAGGAGGGCGGACACTTTCGGCGGTTGCCCCCGGTGGCTGGGCCGGGTGCCGCATCTACAATATTGCCAGGAAAGGTTCGCGGAGATTTTCGGGGACACGGATTTCGGGACCCTAGATGCCCATCTTGGGTTCCAGGAGGTCGGACGGAGGAACCTCCGGGGCCGGACCGTGCTGCAGGAGGGGGTCAAAACCGAGTTTGGCTCCAAGTCGACTGGCGCTCCGGCCCGGGGGGCGGGCCGGGCGGGCAGGCCGGGCGAGAGTTCCAGGAACCCGGCCGCGATTCCGGCTTCGACCCGGTCGACTGCACGGCGGGCGTGCAGGCCGGGGGGCGACTCGCAGGGGCCCTTCCAGGCTGCGGGGCCCAGCGGTTGGAGCCCGGCTACCCCGGCGAGGGGCGGAAGAACCTGCACGGCGCGGCGGGAGAACCCGGCATGCTTCCGCGGGGCAGGCCGGGCAGGAGTTCCAGGAGCCCGGCCACGATTCCTACTTCTCCCCGGTGCCCTGCCCGGAGGCCGGGCGGGCCCGGGGGCCTTCGGCGCGGGCGGCGGGCGGCTTCCGCGGCGGAGACGAGCCTCTCTGGGGCCCGGGAGGTCGGCCCTGGGTCGACCTGGCGCCGGGGCTCGGGCTCCGGAAGTCCGTATGAGGTTTTTGAAACGGGCCTTGCCCGGGCCTTCGCTCCAGGAGGGCGGACACTTTCGGCGGTTGCCCCCGGTGGCTGGGCCGGGTGCCGCATCTACAATATTGCCAGGAAAGGTTCGCGGAGATTTTCGGGGACACGGATTTCGGGACCCTGGATGCCCATCTTGGGTTCCAGGAGGTCGGACGGAGGAACCTCCGGGGCCGGACCGTGCTGCAGGAGGGGGTCAAAACCGAGTTTGGCTCCATGTCGACTGGCGCCCCGGCCCGGGGGGCGGGCCGGGCGGGCAGGCCGGGCGAGAGTTCCAGGAACCCGGCCGCGATTCCGGCTTCGACCCGGTCGACTGCACGGCGGGCGTGCAGGCCGGGGGGCGACTCGCAGGGGCCCTTCCACGCTGCGGGGCCCAGCGGTTGGAGCCCGGCTACCCCGGCGAGGGGCGGAAGAACCTGCACGGCGCGGCGGGAGAACCCGGCATGCTTCCGCGGGGCAGGCCGGGCAGGAGTTCCAGGAGCCCGGCCACGATTCCTACTTCTCCCCGGTGCCCTGCCCGGAGGCCGGGCGGGCCCGGGGGCCTTCGCCGCGGGCGGCGGGCGGCTTCCGCGGCGGAGACGAGCCTCTCTGGGGCCCGGGAGGTCGGCCCTGGGTCGACCTGGCGCCGGGGCTCGGGCTCCGGAAGTCCGTATGAGGTTTTTGAAACGGGCCTTGCCCGGGCCTTCGCTCCAGGAGGGCGGACACTTTCGGCGGTTGCCCCCGGTGGCTGGGCCGGGTGCCGCATCTACAATATTGCCAGGAAAGGTTCGCGGAGATTTTCGGGGACACGGATTTCGGGACCCTAGATGCCCATCTTGGGTTCCAGGAGGTCGGACGGAGGAACCTCCGGGGCCGGACCGTGCTGCAGGAGGGGGTCAAAACCGAGTTTGGCTCCAAGTCGACTGGAGCCCCGGCCCGGGGGGCGGGCCGGGCGGGCAGGCCGGGCGAGAGTTCCAGGAACCCGGCCGCGATTCCGGCTTCGACCCGGTCGACTGCACGGCGGGCGTGCAGGCCGGGGGGCGACTCGCAGGGGCCCTTCCAGGCTGCGGGGCCCAGCGGTTGGAGCCCGGCTACCCCGGCGAGGGGCGGAAGAACCTGCACGGCGCGGCGGGAGAACCCGGCATGCTTCCGCGTGGCAGGCCGGGCAGGAGTTCCAGGAGCCCGGCCACGATTCCTACTTCTCCCCGGTGCCCTGCCCGGAGGCCGGGCGGGCCCGGGGGCCTTCGGCGCGGGCGGCGGGCGGCTTCCGCGGCGGAGACGAGCCTCTCTGGGGCCCGGGAGGTCGGCCCTGGGTCGACCTGGCGCCGGGGCTCGGGCTCCGGAAGTCCGTATGAGGTTTTTGAAACGGGCCTTGCCCGGGCCTTCGCTCCAGGAGGGCGGACACTTTCGGCGGTTGCCCCCGGTGGCTGGGCCGGGTGCCGCATCTACAATATTGCCAGGAAAGGTTCGCGGAGATTTTCGGGGACACGGATTTCGGGACCCTAGATGCCCATCTTGGGTTCCAGGAGGTCGGACGGAGGAACCTCCGGGGCCGGACCGTGCTGCAGGAGGGGGTCAAAACCGAGTTTGGCTCCATGTCGACTGGAGCCCCGGCCCGGGGGGCGGGCCGGGCGGGCAGGCCGGGCGAGAG
>NW_026775380.1:40000-55000 GCF_030867095.1 Alligator mississippiensis | reverse complement strand
AGCTGGGGAGCGGAAAAGCCCCTAGGAATACTTGGGGTGGAGCTGGGGAGCGAAAATCCCCATAGGAATACATGGGGTGGAGCTGGGGAGCGAAAAAGCCCCTAGGAATACATGGGGTTGACCTGGGGACCGAGAAAGCCCATAGGAACACATGGGGTTGACCTGGGGACCGAAAAAGCCCATAGCAACACATGGGGCTGACCTGGGGACCGAAAGAGCCCATCGGCATCCATGGGGGGGAGCTGGGGAGCGGAAAAGCCCCTAGGAATACATGGGGTGGAGCTGGGGAGCGAAAAAACCCCTAGGAATACTTGGGGGGGAGCTGGGGAGCGAAAAAGCCCTTAGGAATACATGGGGGGGGAGCTGGGGAGCGGAAAAGCCCCTAGGAATACATGGGGTGGAGCTGGGGAGCGAAAAAACCCCTAGGAATACTTGGGGTGGAGCTGGGGACCGAAAAAGCCCTTAGGAATACATGGGGGGGGAGCTGGGGAGCGAAAAAGCCCCTAGGAATACTTGGGGTTGACCTGGGGACTGAAAATCCCCATAGGAATAAATGGGGTGGAGCTGGGGAGCGAAAAAGCCCCTAGGAATACTTGGGGTGGAGCTGGGGACCGAAAAAGCCCATAGGCATCCATGGGGTTGACCTGGGGAGCGAAAATCCCGATAGGCATCCATGGGGTTGACCTGGGGAGCGAAAATCCCCATAGGCATACGTGGGGTTGACCTGGTGCCCGCCCCCCCCACGGAAGTCCGTATGAGGTTTTTGAAACGGGCCTTGCCCGGGCCTTCGATCCAGGAGGGCGGACACTTTCGGCGGTTCGTCCCGGTGGCTGGGCCGGGTGCCGCATCTACAATATAGCCAAGAAACGTTCGCGGAGATTTTCGAGAACACGTTTTTAAGGACCCTCAATGCCCATGTTCGGTTCCAGAAAGCCGGTCAGAGGGATCTTCGGGGCAGAACCCTGCCGTGCTGAGGGGCCAAACCCGAGTTTGGAGCCAGGTCAACGGGGAAAACCGGAAAAGGGCCGGAGAAGGCGGTCAGGCCGGGCGAGAGTTCCAGGAGCTCGGCCACAATTCCGATCTCGTCCCGGTCAAGGGCTCCGTGGAAGGGCAGCCCGGGGGGCGGGTCCAAGGGCCCCGGCAGGGACCCGGGCCTCCGGGGTCGGAGCCGAGGCACCCCGCCGAGGGGTGGTCGTCCCGGGCCAAGGCGGCGGGAGCCCGGGCAGGACTCCGCGGGGCAGGCCGGGCGGGAGTTCCAGGAGCCCGGCCGCGATTCCGACTTCTCCCCGGTGCCCTGCCCGGAGGCCGGGCAGGTCCGGGGGCCTTCGGCGCGGGCGGCGGGATGCTCCCGCGGGGGAGACGAGCCGTGCTGGGCCCCGGGAGGGAGGCCCGGGGTCGACCTGGCGCCGGGGCTCCGGCCCTGGAAGTCCCGATGAGGTTTTTCAAACGGGCCGTGCCCGGGCCTTCGCTCCAGGAGGGCGGACACTTTCGGCGGTTGCCCCCGGTGGCTGGGCCGGGTGCCGCATCTACAATATTGCCAGGAAAGGTCCGCGGAGATTTTCGGGGACACGCTTTTCGGGACCCTAGTTGCCCATCTTGGGTTCCAGGAGGTCGGGCAGGGGTACCTCCGGGACCGGACCGTGCTGCAGGAGGGGGTCAACCCCGGGTTTGGCTCCATGTCGACTGGAGCTCCGGCCCAGGGGCGGGCCGGGCGAGAGTTCCAGGAACCCGGCCGCGATTCCGGCTTCTCCCCGGTGCCCTGCCCGGAGGCCGGGCAGGTCCGGGGGCCTTCGGCGCGGGCGGCGGGCTGCTCCCGCGGGGGAGACGAGCCTCTCTGGGGCCCGGGAGGTTGGCCCTGGGTCGACCTGGCGCCGGGGCTCGGGCTCCGGAAGTCCGTATGAGGTTTTTCAAACGGGCCGTGCCCGGGCCTTCGCTCCAGGAGGGCGGACACTTTCGGCGGTTCGTCCCGGTGGCTGGGCCGGGTGCCGCATCTACAATATTGCCGAGAAAGGTCCGCGGAGATTTTCGGGGACACGGTTTCCGGGACCCTAGATGCCCATCTTGGGTTCCAGGAGCTCGGACGGAGGAACCTCCGGGGCCGGACCGTGCTGCAGGAGGGGTTCAACCGCGAGTTTGGCTCCATGTCGACTGGAGCTCCGGCCCAGGGGCGGGCCGAGCGGCTTGGCCGGGCGAGAGTTCCAGGAGCCCGGCCGCGATTCCGGCTTCTCCCCGGTGCCCTGCCCGGAGGCCGGGCGGGTCCGGGGGCCTTCGGCGCGGGCAGCGGGCTGCTCCCGCGGGGGAGACGAGCCGCCCTAACGCCCGGGAGGGAGGCCCGGGGTCGACCTGGCTCCCGAGCTCCGGCCCTGGAAGTCCGTATGAGGATTTTCAAACGGGCCGTGCCCGGGCCTTCGCTCCAGGAGGCCGGACACTTTCGGCGGTTGCTCCCGGCGGCTGGGCCGGGTGCCGCATCTACAATATTGCCAGGAAAGGTCCGCGGAGATTTTCGGGGACACGGGTTTCGGGACCCTAGATGCCCATCTTGGGTTCCAGGAGCTCGGACGGAGGAACCTCCGGGGCCGGACCGTGCTGCAGGAGAGGTTCAACCGCGAGTTTGGCTCCATGTCGACTGGAGCTCCGGCCCAGGGGCGGGCCGAGCGGCTTGGCCGGGCGAGAGTTCCAGGAGCCCGGCCGCGATTCCGGCTTCTCCCCGGTGCCCTGCCCGGAGGCCGGGCAGGTCCGGGGGCCTTCGGCGAGGGCGGCGGGCTGCTCCCGCGGGGGAGACGAGCCGTGCTGGGCCCCGGGAGGGAGGCCCGCGGTCGACCTGGCGCCGGGGCTCCGGCCCTGGAAGTCCGTATGAGGTTTTTCAAACGGGCCTTGCCCGGGCCTTCGCTCCAGGAGGCCGGACACTTTCGGCGGTTCGTCCCGGTGGCTGGGCCGGGTGCCGCATCTGCAATATTGCCAGGAAAGGTTCGCGGAGATTTTCGAGGACACGGGTTTCGGGACCCTAGATGCCCATCTTGGGTTCCAGGAGCTCGGACGGAGGAACCTCCGGGGCCGGACCGTGCTGCAGGCGAGGGTCAACCCCGAGTTTGGCTCCATGTCGACTGGCGCTCCGGCCCGGGGGGCGGGCCGGGCGGGCAGGCCGGGCGAGAGTTCCAGGAACCCGGCCGCGATTCCGGCTTCGACCCGGTCGACTGCACGGCGGGCGTGCAGGCCGGCGGCGACTCCCAGGGCCCCTTCCAGGCTGCGGGGCCCAGCGGTTGGAGCCCGGCTACCCCGGCGAGGGGCGGAAGAACCTGCACGGCGCGGCCGGAGAACCCGGCATGCATGCGCGGGGCAGGCCGGGCAGGAGTTCCAGGAGCCCGGCCACGATTCCTACTTCTCCCCGGTGCCCTGCCCGGAGGCCGGGCGGGCCCGGGGGCCTTCGGCGCGGGCGGCGGGCGGCTTCCGCGGCGGAGACGAGCCTCTCTGGGGCCCGGGAGGTCGGCCCTGGGTCGACCTGGCGCCGGGGCTCGGGCTCCGGAAGTCCGTATGAGGTTTTTGAAACGGGCCTTGCCCGGGCCTTCGCTCCAGGAGGGCGGACACTTTCGGCGGTTGCCCCCGGTGGCTGGGCCGGGTGCCGCATCTACAATATTGCCAGGAAAGGTTCGCGGAGATTTTCGGGGACACGGATTTCGGGACCCTAGATGCCCATCTTGGGTTCCAGGAGGTCGGACGGAGGAACCTCCGGGGCCGGACCGTGCTGCAGGAGGGGGTCAAAACCGAGTTTGGCTCCAAGTCGACTGGAGCCCCGGCCCGGGGGGCGGGCCGGGCGGGCAGGCCGGGCGAGAGTTCCAGGAACCCGGCCGCGATTCCGGCTTCGACCCGGTCGACTGCACGGCGGGCGTGCAGGCCGGGGGGCGACTCGCAGGGGCCCTTCCAGGCTGCGGGGCCCAGCGGTTGGAGCCCGGCTACCCCGGCGAGGGGCGGAAGAACCTGCACGGCGCGGCGGGAGAACCCGGCATGCTTCCGCGGGGCAGGCCGGGCAGGAGTTCCAGGAGCCCGGCCACGATTCCTACTTCTCCCCGGTGCCCTGCCCGGAGGCCGGGCGGGCCCGGGGGCCTTCGCCGCGGGCGGCGGGCGGCTTCCGCGCCGGAGACGAGCCTCTCTGGGGCCCGGGAGGTCGGCCCTGGGTCGACCTGGCGCCGGGGCTCGGGCTCCGGAAGTCCGTATGAGGTTTTTGAAACGGGCCTTGCCCGGGCCTTCGCTCCAGGAGGGCGGACACTTTCGGCGGTTGCCCCCGGTGGCTGGGCCGGGTGCCGCATCTACAATATTGCCAGGAAAGGTTCGCGGAGATTTTCGGGGACACGGATTTCGGGACCCTAGATGCCCATCTTGGGTTCCAGGAGGTCGGACGGAGGAACCTCCGGGGCCGGACCGTGCTGCAGGAGGGGGTCAAAACCGAGTTTGGCTCCAAGTCGACTGGCGCTCCGGCCCGGGGGGCGGGCCGGGCGGGCAGGCCGGGCGAGAGTTCCAGGAACCCGGCCGCGATTCCGGCTTCGACCCGGTCGACTGCACGGCGGGCGTGCAGGCCGGGGGGCGACTCGCAGGGGCCCTTCCAGGCTGCGGGGCCCAGCGGTTGGAGCCCGGCTACCCCGGCGAGGGGCGGAAGAACCTGCACGGCGCGGCGGGAGAACCCGGCATGCTTCCGCGGGGCAGGCCGGGCAGGAGTTCCAGGAGCCCGGCCACGATTCCTACTTCTCCCCGGTGCCCTGCCCGGAGGCCGGGCGGGCCCGGGGGCCTTCGGCGCGGGCGGCGGGCGGCTTCCGCGGCGGAGACGAGCCTCTCTGGGGCCCGGGAGGTCGGCCCTGGGTCGACCTGGCGCCGGGGCTCGGGCTCCGGAAGTCCGTATGAGGTTTTTGAAACGGGCCTTGCCCGGGCCTTCGCTCCAGGAGGGCGGACACTTTCGGCGGTTGCCCCCGGTGGCTGGGCCGGGTGCCGCATCTACAATATTGCCAGGAAAGGTTCGCGGAGATTTTCGGGGACACGGATTTCGGGACCCTGGATGCCCATCTTGGGTTCCAGGAGGTCGGACGGAGGAACCTCCGGGGCCGGACCGTGCTGCAGGAGGGGGTCAAAACCGAGTTTGGCTCCATGTCGACTGGCGCCCCGGCCCGGGGGGCGGGCCGGGCGGGCAGGCCGGGCGAGAGTTCCAGGAACCCGGCCGCGATTCCGGCTTCGACCCGGTCGACTGCACGGCGGGCGTGCAGGCCGGGGGGCGACTCGCAGGGGCCCTTCCACGCTGCGGGGCCCAGCGGTTGGAGCCCGGCTACCCCGGCGAGGGGCGGAAGAACCTGCACGGCGCGGCGGGAGAACCCGGCATGCTTCCGCGGGGCAGGCCGGGCAGGAGTTCCAGGAGCCCGGCCACGATTCCTACTTCTCCCCGGTGCCCTGCCCGGAGGCCGGGCGGGCCCGGGGGCCTTCGCCGCGGGCGGCGGGCGGCTTCCGCGGCGGAGACGAGCCTCTCTGGGGCCCGGGAGGTCGGCCCTGGGTCGACCTGGCGCCGGGGCTCGGGCTCCGGAAGTCCGTATGAGGTTTTTGAAACGGGCCTTGCCCGGGCCTTCGCTCCAGGAGGGCGGACACTTTCGGCGGTTGCCCCCGGTGGCTGGGCCGGGTGCCGCATCTACAATATTGCCAGGAAAGGTTCGCGGAGATTTTCGGGGACACGGATTTCGGGACCCTAGATGCCCATCTTGGGTTCCAGGAGGTCGGACGGAGGAACCTCCGGGGCCGGACCGTGCTGCAGGAGGGGGTCAAAACCGAGTTTGGCTCCAAGTCGACTGGAGCCCCGGCCCGGGGGGCGGGCCGGGCGGGCAGGCCGGGCGAGAGTTCCAGGAACCCGGCCGCGATTCCGGCTTCGACCCGGTCGACTGCACGGCGGGCGTGCAGGCCGGGGGGCGACTCGCAGGGGCCCTTCCAGGCTGCGGGGCCCAGCGGTTGGAGCCCGGCTACCCCGGCGAGGGGCGGAAGAACCTGCACGGCGCGGCGGGAGAACCCGGCATGCTTCCGCGTGGCAGGCCGGGCAGGAGTTCCAGGAGCCCGGCCACGATTCCTACTTCTCCCCGGTGCCCTGCCCGGAGGCCGGGCGGGCCCGGGGGCCTTCGGCGCGGGCGGCGGGCGGCTTCCGCGGCGGAGACGAGCCTCTCTGGGGCCCGGGAGGTCGGCCCTGGGTCGACCTGGCGCCGGGGCTCGGGCTCCGGAAGTCCGTATGAGGTTTTTGAAACGGGCCTTGCCCGGGCCTTCGCTCCAGGAGGGCGGACACTTTCGGCGGTTGCCCCCGGTGGCTGGGCCGGGTGCCGCATCTACAATATTGCCAGGAAAGGTTCGCGGAGATTTTCGGGGACACGGATTTCGGGACCCTAGATGCCCATCTTGGGTTCCAGGAGGTCGGACGGAGGAACCTCCGGGGCCGGACCGTGCTGCAGGAGGGGGTCAAAACCGAGTTTGGCTCCATGTCGACTGGAGCCCCGGCCCGGGGGGCGGGCCGGGCGGGCAGGCCGGGCGAGAGTTCCAGGAACCCGGCCGCGATTCCGGCTTCGACCCGGTCGACTGCACGGCGGGCGTGCAGGCCGGGGGGCGACTCGCAGGGGCCCTTCCACGCTGCGGGGCCCAGCGGTTGGAGCCCGGCTACCCCGGCGAGGGGCGGAAGAACCTGCACGGCGCGGCGGGAGAACCCGGCATGCTTCCGCGTGGCAGGCCGGGCAGGAGTTCCAGGAGCCCGGCCACGATTCCTACTTCTCCCCGGTGCCCTGCCCGGAGGCCGGGCGGGCCCGGGGGCCTTCGGCGCGGGCGGCGGGCGGCTTCCGCGGCGGAGACGAGCCTCTCTGGGGCCCGGGAGGTCGGCCCTGGGTCGACCTGGCGCCGGGGCTCGGGCTCCGGAAGTCCGTATGAGGTTTTTGAAACGGGCCTTGCCCGGGCCTTCGCTCCAGGAGGGCGGACACTTTCGGCGGTTGCCCCCGGTGGCTGGGCCGGGTGCCGCATCTACAATATTGCCAGGAAAGGTTCGCGGAGATTTTCGGGGACACGGATTTCGGGACCCTGGATGCCCATCTTGGGTTCCAGGAGGTCGGACGGAGGAACCTCCGGGGCCGGACCGTGCTGCAGGAGGGGGTCAAAACCGAGTTTGGCTCCAAGTCGACTGGAGCCCCGGCCCGGGGGGCGGGCCGGGCGGGCAGGCCGGGCGAGAGTTCCAGGAACCCGGCCGCGATTCCGGCTTCGACCCGGTCGACTGCACGGCGGGCGTGCAGGCCGGGGGGCGACTCGCAGGGGCCCTTCCACGCTGCGGGGCCCAGCGGTTGGAGCCCGGCTACCCCGGCGAGGGGCGGAAGAACCTGCACGGCGCGGCGGGAGAACCCGGCATGCTTCCGCGGGGCAGGCCGGGCAGGAGTTCCAGGAGCCCGGCCACGATTCCTACTTCTCCCCGGTGCCCTGCGCGGAGGCCGGGCGGGCCCGGGGGCCTTCGGCGCGGGCATCAGGCGGCTTCCGCGGCGGAGACGTGCCTCTCTGGGGCCCGGGAGGTCGGCCCTGGGTCGACCTGGCGCCCGGGCTCGCGCTCCGGAAGTCCGTATGAGGTTTTTCAAACGGGCCTTGCCCGGGCCTTCGCTCCAGGAGGGCGGACACTTTCGGCGGTTGGCCCCGGTGGCTGGGCCGGGTGCCGCATCTACAATATTGCCAAGAAAGGTTCGCGGAGATTTTGGGGGACTCGGTTTTCAGGACCCTAAATGCCCATGTTCGGTTCCAGAAAGTCGGTCAGAGGAACCTCCGGGGCAAAAGAACCGTGCCGCGCTGCCTTGTCAACCGAGCGTGGAGGCAGCGTGCCCCGATCCGGCGGGCCTGGCCGTGCGAGAGTTCCAGGCTCTGGCCCGCGATTCCGGCTCCCGCCCCCCCCCCCGGTGATGGGCTCGGAGGTCGGGCAGGCAGCGGTGCTTGCTTCCCCAGGAGTGGCGGGGCTCTCCTGACGGGGAACCGGGAGGACCTGGTGTCCGCCGTGGGACTTGGAAAACTTCTGCTCGGTTGCGTTGGGAGCGGTTAACGTGGGAGCTCCGGCCGGGACTATTGTTAGTTACTCTTACCCTGTTAGTAGCTGGGGGCCGCCCCGGTTGCGGCGGCCGATTTGACTGGCGGCACCGGCTGGTTGCCGGACGGGCGGTTAGTCCTCAGCCGAAGCTGAAAAAAGATTGTCCGGGCTCCGCCGCTGTTGGTTTCTTGGCGGCTGGGCTCCCGGTTTCAGAAAATAAAACATTGCGGGGGACAACTGAAAGAAAAACAGGGTGTGCACGTGGGGGGTCAAAGGTTCAAAACGAGTGCTCCCCCGGGGGACAGGGAGCAGAGCACCCCGGACAGCGCCCACCGGCCCGCAAACTGCTTCAGCTTGCCGGCGGCTACCGCCCAGTGGTGCTCCGCTCGGAGGCGGGCGCGCAGGACACCGAGGAAAAACGCCCCGAGGTGCCCGGGAGCCTTCCCGGCCAGAGCCTCCTTCCTGGATAGCCAGATGACGAGCTTGGCCAGAGCCAGGAGGAGGTTGACCAGTCGGTCCCGGGCCCGGGTGGGGCGACGGATGGGGAGTGCGTAAATAAACAGGTGCGGGGAATAGTGCAGCCAGAACTTGAGGAGCAGGTTCTGGAGGAGGAGGTGCAGGGGCTGCAGCCTGGCGCACTCGAGGACCAGGTGCGCCAGGGTCTCCCTCTCGTCACAAAACGGGCATCGGTCGGAGATGGTGTCGATCCGCGCCAGATACACGCCCGTCGCGGCGGCCCCGTGAAGGAGCCGCCAGCCTAGGTCCCCGGCGGCTCTCGGGACGAGCTCCGAGTAGACGCTGAGCCACCGGGGACCGTCGGCCACGCCCTCGCCAAAGTAGTCCCGCCATTGGGTGTCTTGGCGGGACGCGAGGGCGGCGTGGTGGAGCGTCCTGCGGACGAGCGTGTAGAGCTGGCGCCGGTGGGCCGTCGAGAAGCGGACCGGCGGGGTGTCCCCCAGCCTGCAGAGGTGGTGAGGGGCGGAGTGCCTCGGGGCCGGCCGCTGGGCGGGCCCTATCAGGAACTCCGCCGGGCTGGGGGATTCGGGAGGGCGGGGACCGCCCTCTCGCAGGACTCGCTCGACGTAGGCAAGGGCGTCTGCGGGCAGCGCAGCTTTCACCTCCCGGACTAGGCGCGAGCAAGTTGCACGCCCTATGGTCAGGCCCGTGCGCCGGGCCAGCGCCGCGGGGCCCAGCCATCCTCGCTCGTCGTAGTCCAGGAGGTCTCCGAGCCGGGTGACGCCCACCCGGGCCATCCTCAGGGAGGCCTCTGGCGAGGCTGCCGCCGGGACCGCCAGCTGCGGGTTAAAGAACAGCGGCTCGGCCAGCAGGTCGCCGTCCTTGGCCACCCGCGACGGAGACCTGGAGGCGGAGATCAGCCCCCAGGCCTTGAGGAGGTCTCGGTAAAAGGCCGGCAGCTCCCCCGCCACCCGCACGAGCTCCAGGCCGCGCAGGAAGAAGAGCTGCCGGTCGTATCGGAGCCCCCGGAGGCGGCGGAGGAAGGCGCGCCCCAACAGGCTCCACGCCGCGTGGCTACCGTCACTGTACAGCAGTCTCTGCAGGGCCTGGAGGCGGAACGTCAGGACCTGGCTGCGGAGGCACACCAGGCCCTGCCCCCCCTCCCGCAAGGGGAGGGTCAGCACCCGTGCAGAGACCCAGTGCCGTCTTGGCCAGAAGAACCCCAGCGCCCGTCTCTGGAGCCTGGCAAGAACCTCGGGGGGCACGGGGAGGGTATTGAAGCGGTACCAGAGCATGGACAGGATCAGCTGGTTCAACACCAGCGCCCGGCCCCGGAGGGACAGGCACCGCAGCAGCCCCGTCCACGCCCCGATCCGCCTCGCCACCCTCAGTTCTAGGTCTGCCCAATTCTGCGGGGGGGGAGGGGTCCGTGGGGCTCAGGTAGACCCCCAGGTAGAGCAGCGGGCCCGCGCTCCACTCGATGCCCCGGAGCGCGGGTGGGAGCGAGCCCACCTGCCACCCGGCACCCACCGTCAGCCCGGAGCTCTTGGCCCAGTTGACCCGGGCGGAGGAGGCCGCCGAATAAACCGCCTGGCAGGCCGCCACCCGCTCCAGATCTTCCGGGCCCTGGACCGCGAGGAGCACGTCGTCGGCGTACGCCGAGAGGACCAGCCGCAGCGCCGGTTCCCGCAGCGCCAACCCGGCCACCCGCCTCCGCAGGAGGCACAGGAAGGGCTCCAGGCCTAGCGCGTACAGCTGGCCCGACATCGGGCAGCCTTGACGCACCCCCCGCCTGAACGGGATGGGTTCCGTCAGGGACCAGTTGAGCTTAACCAGGCACTCCGCGGAGGCGTACAGTACCTGGAGAGCCCGCACAAAGCGCGGTCCGAAGCCGAAGGCCCGCAGCGTGCCCGTCAGATACCCGTGGTCCATCCTGTCGAACGCCTTCTCCTGATCGAGGGAGAGCAGGCCGAACGACAGGCCCTCCCGGCGCGCCAGCTCCAGGAGGTCCCGCACCAGGTACAGGTTGTCGAAGATGGAGCGACCTTGCACCGTGTACGTCTGGTCGGGATGGATCACGTCCGCCAGCACGGACCGCAGGCGCAGCGAGACGGCCTTCGCCACCACCTTATAGTCCGTGCAGAGGAGGGACACGGGACGCCAGTTCCTCAGGTCGCGGAGGTCTCCCTTCTTCGGCAGGAGAGTCAACACCGCCCTCCTGCACGACAGGGGGAGCTCCCCGCGAGCCTCGGCCTCGGCCCAGACCGCGGCAAGGTCCGGGCCGAGCACGTCCCAGAAGGCCCGGTAGAACTCCGTGGTGAGCCCGTCCAGCCCCGGCGCCTTGTTGCCGGGCATGAGACGGAGGGCGAGCGTGAGCTCGGCCAAGGTGAGAGGAGCCTCCAGCCGGTCACGGTCGCCCGCGCCCACCTGCGGCAGTTCCTCCCAGAGCGCGCTGCGGGCCGTCGCCTCGGTCGGCTCCCGGGAAAAGAGCCTTCCGTAGAAGGCCCTCGCGCGAACTCGCAGCTCTCCCGGGGCCGAGAGGGGGGTGCCATCATCCGCCAGCAGGCAAGTGATGTGCTTTTTGGCCCCCCTCTGCTTCTCCAGGCCGTAGAAGAAACGGGAGCCGCGGTCCATCTCCCGCAGGAGGTGGACTCGCGCGCGGACGAACGCGCCGCGTGCGCGGCGGTCCTCCAGGGCTCTCAGCTCCTCCCGCCTCTCCCTGCACTCTCCGCAGAGGGACGGATCCTGCGGGTCGGCGACCAGGCGCCTCTCCAGCTCCAACACTTCCCGCTCGAGCCGCTCTATGGCCGCCTCCCGCTCCCGGGTGTGCCCCCGGGCGTAGCTGCGGCAGAAGAGCCGGATGCGCGCCTTCCCCCCGTCCCACCATCCCCGAGCCGAGGGGAAAGACTGCCGCTGCCCGCGCCAGGCCAACCAGAACTCCCGGAAGGCCGCTCCGAAGCTCGGGTCCTCCAGCAGGCTGTTGTTAAAGTGCCAGTAGGCCGACCCCCGCCGCCCGGGGCCAAACGCCACCCGGGCGCACACCAGATGGTGATCGCTGAAGGGGGCCGGCCTCACTCTGCAGGACACGGCTCGGGCATCCACGCGGGGCGAGATGTAAATCCGGTCCAACCGGGAGTGGCTCGCCCGCTCCCCCCCCACCCGCACGTACGTGGGGGCCGGGGGGCCGTCGGGGTGACAGACTCGCCAGGCGTCCACCAGGGAGTGCTCCTCCAGGATCCCCCTGAGGGCGTCCGCGGCGGCCCGGCACCGTTGCCTGCGCGAGCGGTCCTGTTCCTCGAGGGTGACGTTGAAGTCCCCGCCTAAGACCAGGCTCTCGCGAGGGCTCAAGGTGCCCAGGTAGTCGGCCGCCCGGCGGAAAAAATCCGCCGCGTCCGGTTCCGCGGCGGGGCCGTACACGTTCACAAAGTTCGTTACCGTCCCCGCCGCTCGGGCCCGGACGTGGAGCAGGCGGCCCGGCACCGCCTCAACGTCCTCTAAGATCTCCGGCCGCAGGCTCGGGGAGAACAGGGTGGCCACCCCGCACGAGGTGGCCGACAGGTGACTCAGGAAAACCCCGTCTCCCCACTCCAGCCGCCAGGCGGCGGCGTCGGCCGGAGTCGTCCAGGTCTCCTGGAGGAAAGCCACCGAGTAGCCCCCCTCCCGCAGGAAGGAGAACACCTGGCTCCTCCGGAGACCCTGCCTGCAGCCTCGGACGTTGAGGGTCGCGATGTTAAGCGACGTCATGGCTGGCGGGAGGGGGCTCCGATGGCTCGGCCGGGGGCTCGCGCAGGGCAACGCCCAGCCGGTACCCGGCCCCGCGCCCGTACACCGTCAGGGCGTCGTACATGGACCGGGCCCGGGTGTACACCCGGGCGTTGCATCTGTTCGGCCCCTTCCCCTCCCTCACCAGCGCCCTCGTGGCCTCGAGGATGCTGTTAAAGTCGCCCCAGCAGTCCAGGGCCAGCTGCACCCGGGCCGGAGCGCGCCGGGTGCTTTCCCGCTCCAAGAAGGCCACCAGGTCCTCCCTGGAGACTGCTGCTGGTGCTGGGGCTGGGGCTGGGGGGGTTGCAGGCTCAACGCTGCCTGCTGACCCCCCCGCATCCTCAGCCTGGTCAGGTCCAGTGGGGCCTGGCTGGCTGGCTTCCGCCGCCTCCGCCGCGCCTCCGGCGGAGGCTTCCTCGGCCTCCATCTGGACCTCTCGGTCCGCTTGGCTCTCCGACTCGGCCCGAGGGAGATCTGCAGCCCCTTCGCGGGGGGCCTGGCTGGGGGTGGGGGTGGGGGTGGGGGTGGGGGGGGGGGAACCTGGCCCCTGCTCTTCCTCCCCGTCAGGTGCCGCAGGGGCGGCTTGACTGGGGGCGGGGAGGGCCTCCCCCTCGGGACCCGTGCCGGAGCTCACCGGGGTGAGCCCCAGGGTCTCTTCGCTGAGGGGGGGGAGGGGCGCTGAGCTTGAGGTTGAAGCTGCTAGTGCTGTTTCTGTTGTTGTTGCTGTTGCTGTTGCTGTTGCTGTTGGGGAGGGCCCTACCTCCGCGATGGCAGGCTCAGGGGGCTCCTCCCGCATGGGCTCCTCCTCTCCTTCTCTTTCTCTCTCTCTTTCTCTCTCTCTCTCTCTCTCTCTTTCTGGGGCCTCCTCCACGGGGATTACCCGCACTTTCTCGGGAGGGGGGGGGTCTTCCGGAGCAGCTCTGCTGGCTGGTGAGGGGGCCTTTTGCACGTCGGCCCCCTCCCCCTCCTCGCCTGTGTCCGAGGGGGGGCCCTCCTCTAGGGAGGGATCGAGCTGCTCCGCGGCCTTTCTCTTTTGGGCCCGCCCCGATGGAGGAGGGGGGGGGCCCGCCCGCTCGCCCGCAGGGTGGTCCTCTCTATGGCCCGGAGGCTTGCCCGCGGTGGACGCTTGGCCCCGGGCCGGGGCTGGGGCTGGGGCTGGGGCTGGGGCTGGGGCTGAAGCCGGGACTGGGCCCGGCTCGGGGCCTACCTCCCTCTCCCCGTCTCCTGCTCCCTGCCCCCCGGTGACTGCGGCCGAGGCCGAGGCCGAGGCCGAGGCCGAGGCCGAGGGGGGCTCTGCCGCTGGGGGGCTCCCGCCAGGGCTCCCGCCAGGGCCGGGGGGGCTGGGGGGGCCGGTGGCAGGGCCCCCCCCTCCACTGGCGGGGGCCTGCGGTGGCCGCCGCGCTTGCCCCAAGGGGCATTCTTGGCGGAGGTGCCCTACCCCGCGGCACTTGTAACACCGCAGGTCCCCCACCGTGAAGAAGATGCGGTGCAGGGCCCCCCCAAACATTACCTGGAGGGATCCCTCCGCCCCCAGCTGCGCTCCCGCCGCCGGCTGGATCGTTACCTGCCGGCGGAACGAGCGCACGTGTCGCAGGGTGGGGTCCCGGCACCCCAAACCCAGGGGCAGCACCGGGGAGATTACCTTCCCCAGCGATGATAGTCGGGGCAGGAGGGCCCAATTAGGGAGGTACGGGGGCACCGAACTAAGGACCACCCGGGTCCCTGGCTCCTCTAGGGGCTCCACGGGGACGTACTCCCCGTCCACTGTGAGCCCCCTCTCCACCGCCTTCTGGGCGGCGGCCTCCGTGGCAAGGAAGAATACTCCCTTGCCGTGGAACCTGGAGGCCGCCACAATTTTCGGGGCCCCCACCACCCGAGCTAGGGCCCGCACGTAAGGTTCGAAGGCGGACCCTTCCCGCTCGGGCAGCCAGCATCTCACCCCATTTCTCCGGGTGAGTGCCGGGAAGGGGGCCCCCCCTCCCCCCGGGATCGAAGACGCCCAGGCGGTGGAGGTGCTGGCGCCCGGCCCCCCGCCCGGCCCCGCTGCGCGGCCGGCGGCCGCCTCGGCGTAACTGCGCGCCCCGCCCTTCTCCCGGGGGGGGGGCGCTCCTGCTGCGGGGCCGGCGCTAGGGCCGGGACTCGGGCCGGGGCCTGACTCGGCTGGGTCAGGGTCAGGGGGCGGGCTGCCTTTTGGGTTTGCGGGGCCCTTGCCTTTCCCCGCCCCCCCTTTTGCGGAGGAGGCCCCTGACGAGGAGGAGCCCTTCCCTTTCCCCTTCCCCTTGCCCCCACCCTCCGCTCTAGGGCCGGGGCCGGGGCCGGGGCCGGGGCCAGGGGCAGTGCCGGGGCCGGTGGCCCCGAGACAGGGGTCAGCCATTTCACAAACTTCAACTCCCCCTCCTTGCTTGGGAGGAGGGGGGGGGGGAGGCACCTCCTCCATGCTGCACCGTGCCGGGGGAGGACCACGGGGGTAGGGCGGCCGGGACACAGGGTCACACTGGGGAGGGGGGGGGCACGCTGCTGGCCTGCTCGGCCTTCACAAAACACCGGGAGCGGGGAGTGGAGCACAGGACGCACACAAAATGGGGCAGACACCCGGGGGGAGGGCGGGGGAGGGGAACAAAGGCAGCCCAGCCGCCACCTTTTTTTAGCACGACAAAAGCCTACTCTGAGGGGTGCTCCTGTGGGGTGCGCTGGGCTGTGCTCTTGTGGGGTGCGCTGGGCTGTGC
>NW_026775380.1:22500-25000 GCF_030867095.1 Alligator mississippiensis | reverse complement strand
GGCCGCGATTCCGGCTTCTCCCCGGTGCCCTGCCCGGAGGCCGGGCAGGTCCGGGGGCCTTCGGCGCGGGCGGCGGGCTGCTCCCGCGGGGGAGACGAGCCTCTCTGGGGCCCGGGAGGTTGGCCCTGGGTCGACCTGGCGCCGGGGCTCGGGCTCCGGAAGTCCGTATGAGGTTTTTCAAACGGGCCTTGCCCGGGCCTTCGCTCCAGGAGGGCGGACACTTTCGGCGGTTGCCCCCGGCGGCTGGGCCGGGTGCCGCATCTACAATATTGCCAGGAAAGGTTCGCGGAGATTTTCGAGGACACGGGTTTCGGGACCCTAGATGCCCATCTTGGGTTCCAGGAGCTCGGACGGAGGAACCTCCGGGGCCGGACCGTTCCGAAGGAGGGGGTCAAAACCGAGTTTGGCTCCATGTCGACTGGAGCTCCGGCCCCGGGGCGGGCCGGGCGGCCTGCCCGGCGAGAGTTCCAGGAGCCCGGCCGCGATTCCGGCTTCTCCCCGGTGCCCTGCCCGGAGGCCGGGCGGGCCCGGGGGCCTTCGCCGCGGGCGGCGGGCGGCTTCCGCGGCGGAGACGAGCCTCTCTGGGGCCCGGGAGGTCGGCCCTGGGTCGACCTGGCGCCGGGGCTCGCGCTCCGGAAGTCCGTATGAGGTTTTTGAAACGGGCCTTGCCCGGGCCTTCGCTCCAGGAGGGCGGACACTTTCGGCGGTTGCCCCCGGTGGCTGGGCCGGGTGCCGCATCTACAATATTGCCAGGAAAGGTTCGCGGAGATTTTCGGGGACACGGATTTCGGGACCCTAGATGCCCATCTTGGGTTCCAGGAGGTCGGACGGAGGAACCTCCGGGGCCGGACCGTGCTGCAGGAGGGGGTCAAAACCGAGTTTGGCTCCAAGTCGACTGGAGCCCCGGCCCGGGGGGCGGGCCGGGCGGGCAGGCCGGGCGAGAGTTCCAGGAACCCGGCCGCGATTCCGGCTTCGACCCGGTCGACTGCACGGCGGGCGTGCAGGCCGGGGGGCGACTCGCAGGGGCCCTTCCACGCTGCGGGGCCCAGCGGTTGGAGCCCGGCTACCCCGGCGAGGGGCGGAAGAACCTGCACGGCGCGGCGGGAGAACCCGGCATGCTTCCGCGGGGCAGGCCGGGCAGGAGTTCCAGGAGCCCGGCCACGATTCCTACTTCTCCCCGGTGCCCTGCGCGGAGGCCGGGCGGGCCCGGGGGCCTTCGGCGCGGGCATCAGGCGGCTTCCGCGGCGGAGACGTGCCTCTCTGGGGCCCGGGAGGTCGGCCCTGGGTCGACCTGGCGCCCGGGCTCGCGCTCCGGAAGTCCGTATGAGGTTTTTCAAACGGGCCTTGCCCGGGCCTTCGCTCCAGGAGGGCGGACACTTTCGGCGGTTGGCCCCGGTGGCTGGGCCGGGTGCCGCATCTACAATATTGCCAAGAAAGGTTCGCGGAGATTTTGGGGGACTCGGTTTTCAGGACCCTAAATGCCCATGTTCGGTTCCAGAAAGTCGGTCAGAGGAACCTCCGGGGCAAAAGAACCGTGCCGCGCTGCCTTGTCAACCGAGCGTGGAGGCAGCGTGCCCCGATCCGGCGGGCCTGGCCGTGCGAGAGTTCCAGGCTCTGGCCCGCGATTCCGGCTCCCGCCCCCCCCCCCGGTGATGGGCTCGGAGGTCGGGCAGGCAGCGGTGCTTGCTTCCCCAGGAGTGGCGGGGCTCTCCTGACGGGGAACCGGGAGGACCTGGTGTCCGCCGTGGGACTTGGAAAACTTCTGCTCGGTTGCGTTGGGAGCGGTTAACGTGGGAGCTCCGGCCGGGAGCGGCCCGGCGGGCCAGGCCGGGGGAGAGTTCCAGGAGACCGGCCACCGCTCCGGTTTCGCCCCGGTGACCTGCCGCCCTCCCTTACGGCGTTCAGGGCAAGCCGGGGGCGCTTCCTCGGGAGCGGCGGGCTTCTCCTGCCAGAGAGCCGTGTTGACCTGGTGTCCGGCGTGGGACTTAGAAAAAAATGTCGCTGCTGGGGGGCGAGCGGTTGACCTGGGCCCGCCGGAGAGGCCTGGAAGTCCGTATGAGGTTTTTGAAATGGGCTTTGTCCGACCCTTCGATCCAGGAGGGCGGACACTTTTGGTGGTTTGCCCCGGTGGCTGGGCCGGGTGCCACATCTACAATATTGCCAAGAAAGGTTCGCGGAGATTTTCGGGGACACGTTTTTCAGGACCCTAAATGCCCATCTTCGGTTCCAGAAGGTCGGTCGGAGGAACCTCCGGGGCAAAAGAACCGTGCTGCTGCACCCGCGGGTCAAAGACGAGTCGTGTGCCCCGCTGCCGAGAGGGGGATGGCGGACACTTTGCGGTGTGAGCTCCCGGTCCGAGTCCGGTTGTCACGCCTGGCCCGAAGCCCCCGGGCCCTGGCTCCGGGCCGTGCCCCGGGCGCCGCTGCTGCGCATCGCTCGCCACGCCACGTGGCACCCCTTTGGGAGGGCCCCTCGCGGGCCGGCGGTCCGCCGCCGGTGT
>NW_026775380.1:5000-12500 GCF_030867095.1 Alligator mississippiensis | reverse complement strand
CTTCCGAGATCGGACGGGATCGGGCGCGATCAGCCCGGTCTGGCCGTAGGCGGCGGGGAAAGGTAAGGCGGGGGTCCGCAGAGGCTCGCAGGGGGTGGACACGGTGCCTGGAAGTCCCCTCTGGAAGGCACGGGGTTGAGACGGTGCCCGCAAGTCCCGATGGCGAGGCCAGGGGCGGGCGGACCTGGGGAGCGAGCGGAAAAGCCCATCGGCATCCATGGGGTTGACCTGGGGAGCCTAAATGCCCCTAGGAATACGTGGGGTGGAGCTGGGGAGCGGAAAAGCCCCTAGGAATACTTGGGGTGGAGCTGGGGAGCGAAAATCCCCATAGGAATACATGGGGTGGAGCTGGGGAGCGAAAAAGCCCCTAGGAATACATGGGGTTGACCTGGGGACCGAGAAAGCCCATAGGAACACATGGGGTTGACCTGGGGACCGAAAAAGCCCATAGCAACACATGGGGCTGACCTGGGGACCGAAAGAGCCCATCGGCATCCATGGGGGGGAGCTGGGGAGCGGAAAAGCCCCTAGGAATACATGGGGTGGAGCTGGGGAGCGAAAAAACCCCTAGGAATACTTGGGGGGGAGCTGGGGAGCGAAAAAGCCCTTAGGAATACATGGGGGGGGAGCTGGGGAGCGGAAAAGCCCCTAGGAATACATGGGGTGGAGCTGGGGAGCGAAAAAACCCCTAGGAATACTTGGGGTGGAGCTGGGGACCGAAAAAGCCCTTAGGAATACATGGGGGGGGAGCTGGGGAGCGAAAAAGCCCCTAGGAATACTTGGGGTTGACCTGGGGACTGAAAATCCCCATAGGAATAAATGGGGTGGAGCTGGGGAGCGAAAAAGCCCCTAGGAATACTTGGGGTGGAGCTGGGGACCGAAAAAGCCCATAGGCATCCATGGGGTTGACCTGGGGAGCGAAAATCCCGATAGGCATCCATGGGGTTGACCTGGGGAGCGAAAATCCCCATAGGCATACGTGGGGTTGACCTGGTGCCCGCCCCCCCCACGGAAGTCCGTATGAGGTTTTTGAAACGGGCCTTGCCCGGGCCTTCGATCCAGGAGGGCGGACACTTTCGGCGGTTCGTCCCGGTGGCTGGGCCGGGTGCCGCATCTACAATATAGCCAAGAAACGTTCGCGGAGATTTTCGAGAACACGTTTTTAAGGACCCTCAATGCCCATGTTCGGTTCCAGAAAGCCGGTCAGAGGGATCTTCGGGGCAGAACCCTGCCGTGCTGAGGGGCCAAACCCGAGTTTGGAGCCAGGTCAACGGGGAAAACCGGAAAAGGGCCGGAGAAGGCGGTCAGGCCGGGCGAGAGTTCCAGGAGCTCGGCCACAATTCCGATCTCGTCCCGGTCAAGGGCTCCGTGGAAGGGCAGCCCGGGGGGCGGGTCCAAGGGCCCCGGCAGGGACCCGGGCCTCCGGGGTCGGAGCCGAGGCACCCCGCCGAGGGGTGGTCGTCCCGGGCCAAGGCGGCGGGAGCCCGGGCAGGACTCCGCGGGGCAGGCCGGGCGGGAGTTCCAGGAGCCCGGCCGCGATTCCGACTTCTCCCCGGTGCCCTGCCCGGAGGCCGGGCAGGTCCGGGGGCCTTCGGCGCGGGCGGCGGGATGCTCCCGCGGGGGAGACGAGCCGTGCTGGGCCCCGGGAGGGAGGCCCGGGGTCGACCTGGCGCCGGGGCTCCGGCCCTGGAAGTCCCGATGAGGTTTTTCAAACGGGCCGTGCCCGGGCCTTCGCTCCAGGAGGGCGGACACTTTCGGCGGTTGCCCCCGGTGGCTGGGCCGGGTGCCGCATCTACAATATTGCCAGGAAAGGTCCGCGGAGATTTTCGGGGACACGCTTTTCGGGACCCTAGTTGCCCATCTTGGGTTCCAGGAGGTCGGGCAGGGGTACCTCCGGGACCGGACCGTGCTGCAGGAGGGGGTCAACCCCGGGTTTGGCTCCATGTCGACTGGAGCTCCGGCCCAGGGGCGGGCCGGGCGAGAGTTCCAGGAACCCGGCCGCGATTCCGGCTTCTCCCCGGTGCCCTGCCCGGAGGCCGGGCAGGTCCGGGGGCCTTCGGCGCGGGCGGCGGGCTGCTCCCGCGGGGGAGACGAGCCTCTCTGGGGCCCGGGAGGTTGGCCCTGGGTCGACCTGGCGCCGGGGCTCGGGCTCCGGAAGTCCGTATGAGGTTTTTCAAACGGGCCGTGCCCGGGCCTTCGCTCCAGGAGGGCGGACACTTTCGGCGGTTCGTCCCGGTGGCTGGGCCGGGTGCCGCATCTACAATATTGCCGAGAAAGGTCCGCGGAGATTTTCGGGGACACGGTTTCCGGGACCCTAGATGCCCATCTTGGGTTCCAGGAGCTCGGACGGAGGAACCTCCGGGGCCGGACCGTGCTGCAGGAGGGGTTCAACCGCGAGTTTGGCTCCATGTCGACTGGAGCTCCGGCCCAGGGGCGGGCCGAGCGGCTTGGCCGGGCGAGAGTTCCAGGAGCCCGGCCGCGATTCCGGCTTCTCCCCGGTGCCCTGCCCGGAGGCCGGGCGGGTCCGGGGGCCTTCGGCGCGGGCAGCGGGCTGCTCCCGCGGGGGAGACGAGCCGCCCTAACGCCCGGGAGGGAGGCCCGGGGTCGACCTGGCTCCCGAGCTCCGGCCCTGGAAGTCCGTATGAGGATTTTCAAACGGGCCGTGCCCGGGCCTTCGCTCCAGGAGGCCGGACACTTTCGGCGGTTGCTCCCGGCGGCTGGGCCGGGTGCCGCATCTACAATATTGCCAGGAAAGGTCCGCGGAGATTTTCGGGGACACGGGTTTCGGGACCCTAGATGCCCATCTTGGGTTCCAGGAGCTCGGACGGAGGAACCTCCGGGGCCGGACCGTGCTGCAGGAGAGGTTCAACCGCGAGTTTGGCTCCATGTCGACTGGAGCTCCGGCCCAGGGGCGGGCCGAGCGGCTTGGCCGGGCGAGAGTTCCAGGAGCCCGGCCGCGATTCCGGCTTCTCCCCGGTGCCCTGCCCGGAGGCCGGGCAGGTCCGGGGGCCTTCGGCGAGGGCGGCGGGCTGCTCCCGCGGGGGAGACGAGCCGTGCTGGGCCCCGGGAGGGAGGCCCGCGGTCGACCTGGCGCCGGGGCTCCGGCCCTGGAAGTCCGTATGAGGTTTTTCAAACGGGCCTTGCCCGGGCCTTCGCTCCAGGAGGCCGGACACTTTCGGCGGTTCGTCCCGGTGGCTGGGCCGGGTGCCGCATCTGCAATATTGCCAGGAAAGGTTCGCGGAGATTTTCGAGGACACGGGTTTCGGGACCCTAGATGCCCATCTTGGGTTCCAGGAGCTCGGACGGAGGAACCTCCGGGGCCGGACCGTGCTGCAGGCGAGGGTCAACCCCGAGTTTGGCTCCATGTCGACTGGCGCTCCGGCCCGGGGGGCGGGCCGGGCGGGCAGGCCGGGCGAGAGTTCCAGGAACCCGGCCGCGATTCCGGCTTCGACCCGGTCGACTGCACGGCGGGCGTGCAGGCCGGCGGCGACTCCCAGGGCCCCTTCCAGGCTGCGGGGCCCAGCGGTTGGAGCCCGGCTACCCCGGCGAGGGGCGGAAGAACCTGCACGGCGCGGCCGGAGAACCCGGCATGCATGCGCGGGGCAGGCCGGGCAGGAGTTCCAGGAGCCCGGCCACGATTCCTACTTCTCCCCGGTGCCCTGCCCGGAGGCCGGGCGGGCCCGGGGGCCTTCGGCGCGGGCGGCGGGCGGCTTCCGCGGCGGAGACGAGCCTCTCTGGGGCCCGGGAGGTCGGCCCTGGGTCGACCTGGCGCCGGGGCTCGGGCTCCGGAAGTCCGTATGAGGTTTTTGAAACGGGCCTTGCCCGGGCCTTCGCTCCAGGAGGGCGGACACTTTCGGCGGTTGCCCCCGGTGGCTGGGCCGGGTGCCGCATCTACAATATTGCCAGGAAAGGTTCGCGGAGATTTTCGGGGACACGGATTTCGGGACCCTAGATGCCCATCTTGGGTTCCAGGAGGTCGGACGGAGGAACCTCCGGGGCCGGACCGTGCTGCAGGAGGGGGTCAAAACCGAGTTTGGCTCCAAGTCGACTGGAGCCCCGGCCCGGGGGGCGGGCCGGGCGGGCAGGCCGGGCGAGAGTTCCAGGAACCCGGCCGCGATTCCGGCTTCGACCCGGTGCCCTGCCCGGAGGCCGGGCGGGTCCGGGGGCCTTCGGCGCGGGCAGCGGGCTGCTCCCGCGGGGGAGACGAGCCGTGCTGGGCCCCGGGAGGGAGGCCCGCGGTCGACCTGGCGCCGGGGCTCCGGCCCTGGAAGTCCGTATGAGGTTTTTCAAACGGGCCTTGCCCGGGCCTTCGCTCCAGGAGGGCGGACACTTTCGGCGGTTGCCCCCGGTGGCTGGGCCGGGTGCCGCATCTACAATATTGCCAGGAAAGGTTCGCGGAGATTTTCGGGGACACGGATTTCGGGACCCTAGATGCCCATCTTGGGTTCCAGGAGGTCGGACGGAGGAACCTCCGGGGCCGGACCGTGCTGCAGGAGGGGGTCAAAACCGAGTTTGGCTCCATGTCGACTGGAGCTCCGGCCCGGGGGGCGGGCCGGGCGGGCAGGCCGGGCGAGAGTTCCAGGAACCCGGCCGCGATTCCGGCTTCGACCCGGTCGACTGCACGGCGGGCGTGCAGGCCGGGGGGCGACTCGCAGGGGCCCTTCCAGGCTGCGGGGCCCAGCGGTTGGAGCCCGGCTACCCCGGCGAAGGGGCGGAAGAACCTGCACGGCGCGGCGGGAGAACCCGGCATGCTTCCGCGGGGCAGGCCGGGCAGGAGTTCCAGGAGCCCGGCCACGATTCCTACTTCTCCCCGGTGCCCTGCCCGGAGGCCGGGCGGGCCCGGGGGCCTTCGGCGCGGGCATCAGGCGGCTTCCGCGGCGGAGACGTGCCTCTCTGGGGCCCGGGAGGTTGGCCCTGGGTCGACCTGGCGCCCGGGCTCGCGCTCCGGAAGTCCGTATGAGGTTTTTCAAACGGGCCTTGCCCGGGCCTTCGCTCCAGGAGGGCGGACACTTTCGGCGGTTGCCCCCGGTGGCTGGGCCGGGTGCCGCATCTACAATATTGCCAGGAAAGGTTCGCGGAGATTTTCGGGGACACGGATTTCGGGACCCTAGATGCCCATCTTGGGTTCCAGGAGGTCGGACGGGCGAACCTGCGGGGCCGGACCGTGCTGCAGGAGGGGGTCAAAACCGAGTTTGGCTCCATGTCGACTGGCGCTCCGGCCCGGGGGGCGGGCCGGGCGGGCAGGCCGGGCGAGAGTTCCAGGAACCCGGCCGCGATTCCGGCTTCGACCCGGTCGACTGCACGGCGGGCGTGCAGGCCGGCGGCGACTCGCAGGGCCCCTTCCAGGCAGCGGGGCCCAGCGGTTGGAGCCCGGCTACCCCGGCGAGGGGCGGAAGAACCTGCACGGCGCGGCCGGAGAACCCGGCATGCTTCCGCGTGGCAGGCCGGGCAGGAGTTCCAGGAGCCCGTCCACGATTCCTACTTCTCCCCGGTGCCCTGCCCGGAGGCCGGGCGGGCCCGGGGGCCTTCGCCGCGGGCGGCGGGCGGCTTCCGCGGCGGAGACGAGCCTCTCTGGGGCCCGGGAGGTCGGCCCTGGGTCGACCTGGCGCCGGGGCTCGGGCTCCGGAAGTCCGTATGAGGTTTTTCAAACGGGCCTTGCCCGGGCCTTCGTTCCAGGAGGGCGGACACTTTCGGCGGTTGCCCCCGGCGGCTGGGCCGGGTGCCGCATCTACAATATTGCCAGGAAAGGTTCGCGGAGATTTTCGGGGACACGGATTTCGGGACCCTAGATGCCCATCTTGGGTTCCAGGAGGTCGGAGGGAGGAACCTCCGGGGCCGGACCGTGCTGCAGGAGGGGGTCAAAACCGAGTTTGGCTCCAAGTCGACTGGAGCTCCGGCCCGGGGGGCGGGCCGGGCGGGCAGGCCGGGCGAGAGTTCCAGGAACCCGGCCGCGATTCCGGCTTCGACCCGGTCGACTGCACGGCGGGCGTGCAGGCCGGGGGGCGACTCGCAGGGGCCCTTCCAGGCTGCGGGGCCCAGCGGTTGGAGCCCGGCTACCCCGGCGAGGGGCGGAAGAACCTGCACGGCGCGGCGGGAGAACCCGGCATGCTTCCGCGTGGCAGGCCGGGCAGGAGTTCCAGGAGCCCGGCCACGATTCCTACTTCTCCCCGGTGCCCTGCCCGGAGGCCGGGCGGGCCCGGGGGCCTTCGGCGCGGGCGGCGGGCGGCTTCCGCGGCGGAGACGAGCCTCTCTGGGGCCCGGGAGGTCGGCCCTGGGTCGACCTGGCGCCGGGGCTCGGGCTCCGGAAGTCCGTATGAGGTTTTTGAAACGGGCCTTGCCCGGGCCTTCGCTCCAGGAGGGCGGACACTTTCGGCGGTTGCCCCCGGTGGCTGGGCCGGGTGCCGCATCTACAATATTGCCAGGAAAGGTTCGCGGAGATTTTCGGGGACACGGATTTCGGGACCCTGGATGCCCATCTTGGGTTCCAGGAGGTCGGACGGAGGAACCTCCGGGGCCGGACCGTGCTGCAGGAGGGGGTCAAAACCGAGTTTGGCTCCATGTCGACTGGAGCCCCGGCCCGGGGGGCGGGCCGGGCGGGCAGGCCGGGCGAGAGTTCCAGGAACCCGGCCGCGATTCCGGCTTCGACCCGGTCGACTGCACGGCGGGCGTGCAGGCCGGGGGGCGACTCGCAGGGGCCCTTCCACGCTGCGGGGCCCAGCGGTTGGAGCCCGGCTACCCCGGCGAGGGGCGGAAGAACCTGCACGGCGCGGCGGGAGAACCCGGCATGCTTCCGCGGGGCAGGCCGGGCAGGAGTTCCAGGAGCCCGGCCACGATTCCTACTTCTCCCCGGTGCCCTGCCCGGAGGCCGGGCGGGCCCGGGGGCCTTCGGCGCGGGCGGCGGGCGGCTTCCGCGGCGGAGACGAGCCTCTCTGGGGCCCGGGAGGTCGGCCCTGGGTCGACCTGGCGCCGGGGCTCGGGCTCCGGAAGTCCGTATGAGGTTTTTGAAACGGGCCTTGCCCGGGCCTTCGCTCCAGGAGGGCGGACACTTTCGGCGGTTGCCCCCGGTGGCTGGGCCGGGTGCCGCATCTACAATATTGCCAGGAAAGGTTCGCGGAGATTTTCGGGGACACGGATTTCGGGACCCTGGATGCCCATCTTGGGTTCCAGGAGGTCGGACGGAGGAACCTCCGGGGCCGGACCGTGCTGCAGGAGGGGGTCAAAACCGAGTTTGGCTCCATGTCGACTGGCGCCCCGGCCCGGGGGGCGGGCCGGGCGGGCAGGCCGGGCGAGAGTTCCAGGAACCCGGCCGCGATTCCGGCTTCGACCCGGTCGACTGCACGGCGGGCGTGCAGGCCGGCGGCGACTCGCAGGGCCCCTTCCACGCTGCGGGGCCCAGCGGTTGGAGCCCGGCTACCCCGGCGAGGGGCGGAAGAACCTGCACGGCGCGGCGGGAGAACCCGGCATGCTTCCGCGTGGCAGGCCGGGCAGGAGTTCCAGGAG
>NW_026775379.1:117500-122500 GCF_030867095.1 Alligator mississippiensis | reverse complement strand
CCCGGGGGGCGGGTCCAAGGGCCCCGGCAGGGACCCGGGCCTCCGGGGTCGGAGCCGAGGCACCCCGCCGAGGGGTGGTCGTCCCGGGCCAAGGCGGCGGGAGCCCGGGCAGGACTCCGCGGGGCAGGCCGGGCGGGAGTTCCAGGAGCCCGGCCGCGATTCCGACTTCTCCCCGGTGCCCTGCCCGGAGGCCGGGCAGGTCCGGGGGCCTTCGGCGCGGGCGGCGGGATGCTCCCGCGGGGGAGACGAGCCGTGCTGGGCCCCGGGAGGGAGGCCCGGGGTCGACCTGGCGCCGGGGCTCCGGCCCTGGAAGTCCCGATGAGGTTTTTCAAACGGGCCGTGCCCGGGCCTTCGCTCCAGGAGGGCGGACACTTTCGGCGGTTGCCCCCGGTGGCTGGGCCGGGTGCCGCATCTACAATATTGCCAGGAAAGGTCCGCGGAGATTTTCGGGGACACGCTTTTCGGGACCCTAGTTGCCCATCTTGGGTTCCAGGAGGTCGGGCAGGGGTACCTCCGGGGCCGGACCGTGCTGCAGGAGGGGGTCAAAACCGAGTTTGGCTCCATGTCGACTGGCGCCCCGGCCCGGGGGGCGGGCCGGGCGGGCAGGCCGGGCGAGAGTTCCAGGAACCCGGCCGCGATTCCGGCTTCGACCCGGTCGACTGCACGGCGGGCGTGCAGGCCGGCGGCGACTCGCAGGGCCCCTTCCACGCTGCGGGGCCCAGCGGTTGGAGCCCGGCTACCCCGGCGAGGGGCGGAAGAACCTGCACGGCGCGGCGGGAGAACCCGGCATGCTTCCGCGGGGCAGGCCGGGCAGGAGTTCCAGGAGCCCGGCCACGATTCCTACTTCTCCCCGGTGCCCTGCCCGGAGGCCGGGCGGGCCCGGGGGCCTTCGCCGCGGGCGGCGGGCGGCTTCCGCGGCGGAGACGAGCCTCTCTGGGGCCCGGGAGGTCGGCCCTGGGTCGACCTGGCGCCGGGGCTCGGGCTCCGGAAGTCCGTATGAGGTTTTTGAAACGGGCCTTGCCCGGGCCTTCGCTCCAGGAGGGCGGACACTTTCGGCGGTTGCCCCCGGTGGCTGGGCCGGGTGCCGCATCTACAATATTGCCAGGAAAGGTTCGCGGAGATTTTCGGGGACACGGATTTCGGGACCCTAGATGCCCATCTTGGGTTCCAGGAGGTCGGACGGAGGAACCTCCGGGGCCGGACCGTGCTGCAGGAGGGGGTCAAAACCGAGTTTGGCTCCAAGTCGACTGGAGCCCCGGCCCGGGGGGCGGGCCGGGCGGGCAGGCCGGGCGAGAGTTCCAGGAACCCGGCCGCGATTCCGGCTTCGACCCGGTCGACTGCACGGCGGGCGTGCAGGCCGGGGGGCGACTCGCAGGGGCCCTTCCAGGCTGCGGGGCCCAGCGGTTGGAGCCCGGCTACCCCGGCGAGGGGCGGAAGAACCTGCACGGCGCGGCGGGAGAACCCGGCATGCTTCCGCGTGGCAGGCCGGGCAGGAGTTCCAGGAGCCCGGCCACGATTCCTACTTCTCCCCGGTGCCCTGCCCGGAGGCCGGGCGGGCCCGGGGGCCTTCGGCGCGGGCGGCGGGCGGCTTCCGCGGCGGAGACGAGCCTCTCTGGGGCCCGGGAGGTCGGCCCTGGGTCGACCTGGCGCCGGGGCTCGGGCTCCGGAAGTCCGTATGAGGTTTTTGAAACGGGCCTTGCCCGGGCCTTCGCTCCAGGAGGGCGGACACTTTCGGCGGTTGCCCCCGGTGGCTGGGCCGGGTGCCGCATCTACAATATTGCCAGGAAAGGTTCGCGGAGATTTTCGGGGACACGGATTTCGGGACCCTAGATGCCCATCTTGGGTTCCAGGAGGTCGGACGGAGGAACCTCCGGGGCCGGACCGTGCTGCAGGAGGGGGTCAAAACCGAGTTTGGCTCCAAGTCGACTGGAGCCCCGGCCCGGGGGGCGGGCCGGGCGGGCAGGCCGGGCGAGAGTTCCAGGAACCCGGCCGCGATTCCGGCTTCGACCCGGTCGACTGCACGGCGGGCGTGCAGGCCGGGGGGCGACTCGCAGGGGCCCTTCCAGGCTGCGGGGCCCAGCGGTTGGAGCCCGGCTACCCCGGCGAGGGGCGGAAGAACCTGCACGGCGCGGCGGGAGAACCCGGCATGCTTCCGCGTGGCAGGCCGGGCAGGAGTTCCAGGAGCCCGGCCACGATTCCTACTTCTCCCCGGTGCCCTGCCCGGAGGCCGGGCGGGCCCGGGGGCCTTCGGCGCGGGCGGCGGGCGGCTTCCGCGGCGGAGACGAGCCTCTCTGGGGCCCGGGAGGTCGGCCCTGGGTCGACCTGGCGCCGGGGCTCGGGCTCCGGAAGTCCGTATGAGGTTTTTGAAACGGGCCTTGCCCGGGCCTTCGCTCCAGGAGGGCGGACACTTTCGGCGGTTGCCCCCGGTGGCTGGGCCGGGTGCCGCATCTACAATATTGCCAGGAAAGGTTCGCGGAGATTTTCGGGGACACGGATTTCGGGACCCTGGATGCCCATCTTGGGTTCCAGGAGGTCGGACGGAGGAACCTCCGGGGCCGGACCGTGCTGCAGGAGGGGGTCAAAACCGAGTTTGGCTCCATGTCGACTGGCGCCCCGGCCCGGGGGGCGGGCCGGGCGGGCAGGCCGGGCGAGAGTTCCAGGAACCCGGCCGCGATTCCGGCTTCGACCCGGTCGACTGCACGGCGGGCGTGCAGGCCGGCGGCGACTCGCAGGGCCCCTTCCACGCTGCGGGGCCCAGCGGTTGGAGCCCGGCTACCCCGGCGAGGGGCGGAAGAACCTGCACGGCGCGGCGGGAGAACCCGGCATGCTTCCGCGTGGCAGGCCGGGCAGGAGTTCCAGGAGCCCGGCCACGATTCCTACTTCTCCCCGGTGCCCTGCCCGGAGGCCGGGCGGGCCCGGGGGCCTTCGGCGCGGGCGGCGGGCGGCTTCCGCGGCGGAGACGAGCCTCTCTGGGGCCCGGGAGGTCGGCCCTGGGTCGACCTGGCGCCGGGGCTCGGGCTCCGGAAGTCCGTATGAGGTTTTTGAAACGGGCCTTGCCCGGGCCTTCGCTCCAGGAGGGCGGACACTTTCGGCGGTTGCCCCCGGTGGCTGGGCCGGGTGCCGCATCTACAATATTGCCAGGAAAGGTTCGCGGAGATTTTCGGGGACACGGATTTCGGGACCCTGGATGCCCATCTTGGGTTCCAGGAGGTCGGACGGAGGAACCTCCGGGGCCGGACCGTGCTGCAGGAGGGGGTCAAAACCGAGTTTGGCTCCAAGTCGACTGGAGCCCCGGCCCGGGGGGCGGGCCGGGCGGGCAGGCCGGGCGAGAGTTCCAGGAACCCGGCCGCGATTCCGGCTTCGACCCGGTCGACTGCACGGCGGGCGTGCAGGCCGGGGGGCGACTCGCAGGGGCCCTTCCACGCTGCGGGGCCCAGCGGTTGGAGCCCGGCTACCCCGGCGAGGGGCGGAAGAACCTGCACGGCGCGGCGGGAGAACCCGGCATGCTTCCGCGGGGCAGGCCGGGCAGGAGTTCCAGGAGCCCGGCCACGATTCCTACTTCTCCCCGGTGCCCTGCGCGGAGGCCGGGCGGGCCCGGGGGCCTTCGGCGCGGGCATCAGGCGGCTTCCGCGGCGGAGACGTGCCTCTCTGGGGCCCGGGAGGTCGGCCCTGGGTCGACCTGGCGCCCGGGCTCGCGCTCCGGAAGTCCGTATGAGGTTTTTCAAACGGGCCTTGCCCGGGCCTTCGCTCCAGGAGGGCGGACACTTTCGGCGGTTGGCCCCGGTGGCTGGGCCGGGTGCCGCATCTACAATATTGCCAAGAAAGGTTCGCGGAGATTTTGGGGGACTCGGTTTTCAGGACCCTAAATGCCCATGTTCGGTTCCAGAAAGTCGGTCAGAGGAACCTCCGGGGCAAAAGAACCGTGCCGCGCTGCCTTGTCAACCGAGCGTGGAGGCAGCGTGCCCCGATCCGGCGGGCCTGGCCGTGCGAGAGTTCCAGGCTCTGGCCCGCGATTCCGGCTCCCGCCCCCCCCCCCGGTGATGGGCTCGGAGGTCGGGCAGGCAGCGGTGCTTGCTTCCCCAGGAGTGGCGGGGCTCTCCTGACGGGGAACCGGGAGGACCTGGTGTCCGCCGTGGGACTTGGAAAACTTCTGCTCGGTTGCGTTGGGAGCGGTTAACGTGGGAGCTCCGGCCGGGAGCGGCCCGGCGGGCCAGGCCGGGGGAGAGTTCCAGGAGACCGGCCACCGCTCCGGTTTCGCCCCGGTGACCTGCCGCCCTCCCTTACGGCGTTCAGGGCAAGCCGGGGGCGCTTCCTCGGGAGCGGCGGGCTTCTCCTGCCAGAGAGCCGTGTTGACCTGGTGTCCGGCGTGGGACTTAGAAAAAAATTTCGCTGCTGGGGGGCGAGCGGTTGACCTGGGCCCGCCGGAGAGGCCTGGAAGTCCGTATGAGGTTTTTGAAATGGGCTTTGTCCGACCCTTCGATCCAGGAGGGCGGACACTTTTGGTGGTTTGCCCCGGTGGCTGGGCCGGGTGCCACATCTACAATATTGCCAAGAAAGGTTCGCGGAGATTTTCGGGGACACGTTTTTCAGGACCCTAAATGCCCATCTTCGGTTCCAGAAGGTCGGTCGGAGGAACCTCCGGGGCAAAAGAACCGTGCTGCTGCACCCGCGGGTCAAAGACGAGTCGTGTGCCCCGCTGCCGAGAGGGGGATGGCGGACACTTTGCGGTGTGAGCTCCCGGTCCGAGTCCGGTTGTCACGCCTGGCCCGAAGCCCCCGGGCCCTGGCTCCGGGCCGTGCCCCGGGCGCCGCTGCTGCGCATCGCTCGCCACGCCACGTGGCACCCCTTTGGGAGGGCCCCTCGCGGGCCGGCGGTCCGCCGCCGGTGTTCAGGTGAGGCGGTTACCTCCCCCCCCACTTCTCTTTTCCTCTCTCCGGATCGATGTGGCGACTGCGGTCACGTCGGGGAGGGCCCTTAGCGGGCCGGCAGTCCCGCTGCCG
>NW_026775379.1:102500-107500 GCF_030867095.1 Alligator mississippiensis | reverse complement strand
CCCTCTGGAAGGCACGGGGTTGAGACGGTGCCCGCAAGTCCCGATGGCGAGGCCAGGGGCGGGCGGACCTGGGGAGCGAGCGGAAAAGCCCATCGGCATCCATGGGGTTGACCTGGGGAGCCTAAATGCCCCTAGGAATACGTGGGGTGGAGCTGGGGAGCGGAAAAGCCCCTAGGAATACTTGGGGTGGAGCTGGGGAGCGAAAATCCCCATAGGAATACATGGGGTGGAGCTGGGGAGCGAAAAAGCCCCTAGGAATACATGGGGTTGACCTGGGGACCGAGAAAGCCCATAGGAACACATGGGGTTGACCTGGGGACCGAAAAAGCCCATAGCAACACATGGGGCTGACCTGGGGACCGAAAGAGCCCATCGGCATCCATGGGGGGGAGCTGGGGAGCGGAAAAGCCCCTAGGAATACATGGGGTGGAGCTGGGGAGCGAAAAAACCCCTAGGAATACTTGGGGGGGAGCTGGGGAGCGAAAAAGCCCTTAGGAATACATGGGGGGGGAGCTGGGGAGCGGAAAAGCCCCTAGGAATACATGGGGTGGAGCTGGGGAGCGAAAAAACCCCTAGGAATACTTGGGGTGGAGCTGGGGACCGAAAAAGCCCTTAGGAATACATGGGGGGGGAGCTGGGGAGCGAAAAAGCCCCTAGGAATACTTGGGGTTGACCTGGGGACTGAAAATCCCCATAGGAATAAATGGGGTGGAGCTGGGGAGCGAAAAAGCCCCTAGGAATACTTGGGGTGGAGCTGGGGACCGAAAAAGCCCATAGGCATCCATGGGGTTGACCTGGGGAGCGAAAATCCCGATAGGCATCCATGGGGTTGACCTGGGGAGCGAAAATCCCCATAGGCATACGTGGGGTTGACCTGGTGCCCGCCCCCCCCACGGAAGTCCGTATGAGGTTTTTGAAACGGGCCTTGCCCGGGCCTTCGATCCAGGAGGGCGGACACTTTCGGCGGTTCGTCCCGGTGGCTGGGCCGGGTGCCGCATCTACAATATAGCCAAGAAACGTTCGCGGAGATTTTCGAGAACACGTTTTTAAGGACCCTCAATGCCCATGTTCGGTTCCAGAAAGCCGGTCAGAGGGATCTTCGGGGCAGAACCCTGCCGTGCTGAGGGGCCAAACCCGAGTTTGGAGCCAGGTCAACGGGGAAAACCGGAAAAGGGCCGGAGAAGGCGGTCAGGCCGGGCGAGAGTTCCAGGAGCTCGGCCACAATTCCGATCTCGTCCCGGTCAAGGGCTCCGTGGAAGGGCAGCCCGGGGGGCGGGTCCAAGGGCCCCGGCAGGGACCCGGGCCTCCGGGGTCGGAGCCGAGGCACCCCGCCGAGGGGTGGTCGTCCCGGGCCAAGGCGGCGGGAGCCCGGGCAGGACTCCGCGGGGCAGGCCGGGCGGGAGTTCCAGGAGCCCGGCCGCGATTCCGACTTCTCCCCGGTGCCCTGCCCGGAGGCCGGGCAGGTCCGGGGGCCTTCGGCGCGGGCGGCGGGATGCTCCCGCGGGGGAGACGAGCCGTGCTGGGCCCCGGGAGGGAGGCCCGGGGTCGACCTGGCGCCGGGGCTCCGGCCCTGGAAGTCCCGATGAGGTTTTTCAAACGGGCCGTGCCCGGGCCTTCGCTCCAGGAGGGCGGACACTTTCGGCGGTTGCCCCCGGTGGCTGGGCCGGGTGCCGCATCTACAATATTGCCAGGAAAGGTCCGCGGAGATTTTCGGGGACACGCTTTTCGGGACCCTAGTTGCCCATCTTGGGTTCCAGGAGGTCGGGCAGGGGTACCTCCGGGGCCGGACCGTGCTGCAGGAGGGGGTCAAAACCGAGTTTGGCTCCATGTCGACTGGCGCCCCGGCCCGGGGGGCGGGCCGGGCGGGCAGGCCGGGCGAGAGTTCCAGGAACCCGGCCGCGATTCCGGCTTCGACCCGGTCGACTGCACGGCGGGCGTGCAGGCCGGCGGCGACTCGCAGGGCCCCTTCCACGCTGCGGGGCCCAGCGGTTGGAGCCCGGCTACCCCGGCGAGGGGCGGAAGAACCTGCACGGCGCGGCGGGAGAACCCGGCATGCTTCCGCGGGGCAGGCCGGGCAGGAGTTCCAGGAGCCCGGCCACGATTCCTACTTCTCCCCGGTGCCCTGCCCGGAGGCCGGGCGGGCCCGGGGGCCTTCGCCGCGGGCGGCGGGCGGCTTCCGCGGCGGAGACGAGCCTCTCTGGGGCCCGGGAGGTCGGCCCTGGGTCGACCTGGCGCCGGGGCTCGGGCTCCGGAAGTCCGTATGAGGTTTTTGAAACGGGCCTTGCCCGGGCCTTCGCTCCAGGAGGGCGGACACTTTCGGCGGTTGCCCCCGGTGGCTGGGCCGGGTGCCGCATCTACAATATTGCCAGGAAAGGTTCGCGGAGATTTTCGGGGACACGGATTTCGGGACCCTAGATGCCCATCTTGGGTTCCAGGAGGTCGGACGGAGGAACCTCCGGGGCCGGACCGTGCTGCAGGAGGGGGTCAAAACCGAGTTTGGCTCCAAGTCGACTGGAGCCCCGGCCCGGGGGGCGGGCCGGGCGGGCAGGCCGGGCGAGAGTTCCAGGAACCCGGCCGCGATTCCGGCTTCGACCCGGTCGACTGCACGGCGGGCGTGCAGGCCGGGGGGCGACTCGCAGGGGCCCTTCCAGGCTGCGGGGCCCAGCGGTTGGAGCCCGGCTACCCCGGCGAGGGGCGGAAGAACCTGCACGGCGCGGCGGGAGAACCCGGCATGCTTCCGCGTGGCAGGCCGGGCAGGAGTTCCAGGAGCCCGGCCACGATTCCTACTTCTCCCCGGTGCCCTGCCCGGAGGCCGGGCGGGCCCGGGGGCCTTCGGCGCGGGCGGCGGGCGGCTTCCGCGGCGGAGACGAGCCTCTCTGGGGCCCGGGAGGTCGGCCCTGGGTCGACCTGGCGCCGGGGCTCGGGCTCCGGAAGTCCGTATGAGGTTTTTGAAACGGGCCTTGCCCGGGCCTTCGCTCCAGGAGGGCGGACACTTTCGGCGGTTGCCCCCGGTGGCTGGGCCGGGTGCCGCATCTACAATATTGCCAGGAAAGGTTCGCGGAGATTTTCGGGGACACGGATTTCGGGACCCTAGATGCCCATCTTGGGTTCCAGGAGGTCGGACGGAGGAACCTCCGGGGCCGGACCGTGCTGCAGGAGGGGGTCAAAACCGAGTTTGGCTCCAAGTCGACTGGAGCCCCGGCCCGGGGGGCGGGCCGGGCGGGCAGGCCGGGCGAGAGTTCCAGGAACCCGGCCGCGATTCCGGCTTCGACCCGGTCGACTGCACGGCGGGCGTGCAGGCCGGGGGGCGACTCGCAGGGGCCCTTCCAGGCTGCGGGGCCCAGCGGTTGGAGCCCGGCTACCCCGGCGAGGGGCGGAAGAACCTGCACGGCGCGGCGGGAGAACCCGGCATGCTTCCGCGTGGCAGGCCGGGCAGGAGTTCCAGGAGCCCGGCCACGATTCCTACTTCTCCCCGGTGCCCTGCCCGGAGGCCGGGCGGGCCCGGGGGCCTTCGGCGCGGGCGGCGGGCGGCTTCCGCGGCGGAGACGAGCCTCTCTGGGGCCCGGGAGGTCGGCCCTGGGTCGACCTGGCGCCGGGGCTCGGGCTCCGGAAGTCCGTATGAGGTTTTTGAAACGGGCCTTGCCCGGGCCTTCGCTCCAGGAGGGCGGACACTTTCGGCGGTTGCCCCCGGTGGCTGGGCCGGGTGCCGCATCTACAATATTGCCAGGAAAGGTTCGCGGAGATTTTCGGGGACACGGATTTCGGGACCCTGGATGCCCATCTTGGGTTCCAGGAGGTCGGACGGAGGAACCTCCGGGGCCGGACCGTGCTGCAGGAGGGGGTCAAAACCGAGTTTGGCTCCATGTCGACTGGCGCCCCGGCCCGGGGGGCGGGCCGGGCGGGCAGGCCGGGCGAGAGTTCCAGGAACCCGGCCGCGATTCCGGCTTCGACCCGGTCGACTGCACGGCGGGCGTGCAGGCCGGCGGCGACTCGCAGGGCCCCTTCCACGCTGCGGGGCCCAGCGGTTGGAGCCCGGCTACCCCGGCGAGGGGCGGAAGAACCTGCACGGCGCGGCGGGAGAACCCGGCATGCTTCCGCGTGGCAGGCCGGGCAGGAGTTCCAGGAGCCCGGCCACGATTCCTACTTCTCCCCGGTGCCCTGCCCGGAGGCCGGGCGGGCCCGGGGGCCTTCGGCGCGGGCGGCGGGCGGCTTCCGCGGCGGAGACGAGCCTCTCTGGGGCCCGGGAGGTCGGCCCTGGGTCGACCTGGCGCCGGGGCTCGGGCTCCGGAAGTCCGTATGAGGTTTTTGAAACGGGCCTTGCCCGGGCCTTCGCTCCAGGAGGGCGGACACTTTCGGCGGTTGCCCCCGGTGGCTGGGCCGGGTGCCGCATCTACAATATTGCCAGGAAAGGTTCGCGGAGATTTTCGGGGACACGGATTTCGGGACCCTGGATGCCCATCTTGGGTTCCAGGAGGTCGGACGGAGGAACCTCCGGGGCCGGACCGTGCTGCAGGAGGGGGTCAAAACCGAGTTTGGCTCCAAGTCGACTGGAGCCCCGGCCCGGGGGGCGGGCCGGGCGGGCAGGCCGGGCGAGAGTTCCAGGAACCCGGCCGCGATTCCGGCTTCGACCCGGTCGACTGCACGGCGGGCGTGCAGGCCGGGGGGCGACTCGCAGGGGCCCTTCCACGCTGCGGGGCCCAGCGGTTGGAGCCCGGCTACCCCGGCGAGGGGCGGAAGAACCTGCACGGCGCGGCGGGAGAACCCGGCATGCTTCCGCGGGGCAGGCCGGGCAGGAGTTCCAGGAGCCCGGCCACGATTCCTACTTCTCCCCGGTGCCCTGCGCGGAGGCCGGGCGGGCCCGGGGGCCTTCGGCGCGGGCATCAGGCGGCTTCCGCGGCGGAGACGTGCCTCTCTGGGGCCCGGGAGGTCGGCCCTGGGTCGACCTGGCGCCCGGGCTCGCGCTCCGGAAGTCCGTATGAGGTTTTTCAAACGGGCCTTGC
>NW_026775379.1:85000-90000 GCF_030867095.1 Alligator mississippiensis | reverse complement strand
CCCGGTCAAGGGCTCCGTGGAAGGGCAGCCCGGGGGGCGGGTCCAAGGGCCCCGGCAGGGACCCGGGCCTCCGGGGTCGGAGCCGAGGCACCCCGCCGAGGGGTGGTCGTCCCGGGCCAAGGCGGCGGGAGCCCGGGCAGGACTCCGCGGGGCAGGCCGGGCGGGAGTTCCAGGAGCCCGGCCGCGATTCCGACTTCTCCCCGGTGCCCTGCCCGGAGGCCGGGCAGGTCCGGGGGCCTTCGGCGCGGGCGGCGGGATGCTCCCGCGGGGGAGACGAGCCGTGCTGGGCCCCGGGAGGGAGGCCCGGGGTCGACCTGGCGCCGGGGCTCCGGCCCTGGAAGTCCCGATGAGGTTTTTCAAACGGGCCGTGCCCGGGCCTTCGCTCCAGGAGGGCGGACACTTTCGGCGGTTGCCCCCGGTGGCTGGGCCGGGTGCCGCATCTACAATATTGCCAGGAAAGGTCCGCGGAGATTTTCGGGGACACGCTTTTCGGGACCCTAGTTGCCCATCTTGGGTTCCAGGAGGTCGGGCAGGGGTACCTCCGGGACCGGACCGTGCTGCAGGAGGGGGTCAACCCCGGGTTTGGCTCCATGTCGACTGGAGCTCCGGCCCAGGGGCGGGCCGGGCGAGAGTTCCAGGAACCCGGCCGCGATTCCGGCTTCTCCCCGGTGCCCTGCCCGGAGGCCGGGCAGGTCCGGGGGCCTTCGGCTGCGGGCGGCGGGCTGCTCCCGCGGGGGAGACGAGCCTCTCTGGGGCCCGGGAGGTTGGCCCTGGGTCGACCTGGCGCCGGGGCTCGGGCTCCGGAAGTCCGTATGAGGTTTTTCAAACGGGCCGTGCCCGGGCCTTCGCTCCAGGAGGGCGGACACTTTCGGCGGTTCGTCCCGGTGGCTGGGCCGGGTGCCGCATCTACAATATTGCCGAGAAAGGTCCGCGGAGATTTTCGGGGACACGGTTTCCGGGACCCTAGATGCCCATCTTGGGTTCCAGGAGCTCGGACGGAGGAACCTCCGGGGCCGGACCGTGCTGCAGGAGGGGTTCAACCGCGAGTTTGGCTCCATGTCGACTGGAGCTCCGGCCCAGGGGCGGGCCGAGCGGCTTGGCCGGGCGAGAGTTCCAGGAGCCCGGCCGCGATTCCGGCTTCTCCCCGGTGCCCTGCCCGGAGGCCGGGCGGGTCCGGGGGCCTTCGGCGCGGGCAGCGGGCTGCTCCCGCGGGGGAGACGAGCCGCCCTAACGCCCGGGAGGGAGGCCCGGGGTCGACCTGGCTCCCGAGCTCCGGCCCTGGAAGTCCGTATGAGGATTTTCAAACGGGCCGTGCCCGGGCCTTCGCTCCAGGAGGCCGGACACTTTCGGCGGTTGCTCCCGGCGGCTGGGCCGGGTGCCGCATCTACAATATTGCCAGGAAAGGTCCGCGGAGATTTTCGGGGACACGGGTTTCGGGACCCTAGATGCCCATCTTGGGTTCCAGGAGCTCGGACGGAGGAACCTCCGGGGCCGGACCGTGCTGCAGGAGAGGTTCAACCGCGAGTTTGGCTCCATGTCGACTGGAGCTCCGGCCCAGGGGCGGGCCGAGCGGCTTGGCCGGGCGAGAGTTCCAGGAGCCCGGCCGCGATTCCGGCTTCTCCCCGGTGCCCTGCCCGGAGGCCGGGCAGGTCCGGGGGCCTTCGGCGAGGGCGGCGGGCTGCTCCCGCGGGGGAGACGAGCCGTGCTGGGCCCCGGGAGGGAGGCCCGCGGTCGACCTGGCGCCGGGGCTCCGGCCCTGGAAGTCCGTATGAGGTTTTTCAAACGGGCCTTGCCCGGGCCTTCGCTCCAGGAGGCCGGACACTTTCGGCGGTTCGTCCCGGTGGCTGGGCCGGGTGCCGCATCTGCAATATTGCCAGGAAAGGTTCGCGGAGATTTTCGAGGACACGGGTTTCGGGACCCTAGATGCCCATCTTGGGTTCCAGGAGCTCGGACGGAGGAACCTCCGGGGCCGGACCGTGCTGCAGGCGAGGGTCAACCCCGAGTTTGGCTCCATGTCGACTGGCGCTCCGGCCCGGGGGGCGGGCCGGGCGGGCAGGCCGGGCGAGAGTTCCAGGAACCCGGCCGCGATTCCGGCTTCGACCCGGTCGACTGCACGGCGGGCGTGCAGGCCGGGGGGCGACTCGCAGGGGCCCTTCCAGGCTGCGGGGCCCAGCGGTTGGAGCCCGGCTACCCCGGCGAGGGGCGGAAGAACCTGCACGGCGCGGCGGGAGAACCCGGCATGCTTCCGCGGGGCAGGCCGGGCAGGAGTTCCAGGAGCCCGGCCACGATTCCTACTTCTCCCCGGTGCCCTGCCCGGAGGCCGGGCGGGCCCGGGGGCCTTCGGCGCGGGCGGCGGGCGGCTTCCGCGGCGGAGACGAGCCTCTCTGGGGCCCGGGAGGTCGGCCCTGGGTCGACCTGGCGCCGGGGCTCGGGCTCCGGAAGTCCGTATGAGGTTTTTGAAACGGGCCTTGCCCGGGCCTTCGCTCCAGGAGGGCGGACACTTTCGGCGGTTGCCCCCGGTGGCTGGGCCGGGTGCCGCATCTACAATATTGCCAGGAAAGGTTCGCGGAGATTTTCGGGGACACGGATTTCGGGACCCTGGATGCCCATCTTGGGTTCCAGGAGGTCGGACGGAGGAACCTCCGGGGCCGGACCGTGCTGCAGGAGGGGGTCAAAACCGAGTTTGGCTCCATGTCGACTGGCGCCCCGGCCCGGGGGGCGGGCCGGGCGGGCAGGCCGGGCGAGAGTTCCAGGAACCCGGCCGCGATTCCGGCTTCGACCCGGTCGACTGCACGGCGGGCGTGCAGGCCGGCGGCGACTCGCAGGGCCCCTTCCACGCTGCGGGGCCCAGCGGTTGGAGCCCGGCTACCCCGGCGAGGGGCGGAAGAACCTGCACGGCGCGGCGGGAGAACCCGGCATGCTTCCGCGGGGCAGGCCGGGCAGGAGTTCCAGGAGCCCGGCCACGATTCCTACTTCTCCCCGGTGCCCTGCCCGGAGGCCGGGCGGGCCCGGGGGCCTTCGCCGCGGGCGGCGGGCGGCTTCCGCGGCGGAGACGAGCCTCTCTGGGGCCCGGGAGGTCGGCCCTGGGTCGACCTGGCGCCGGGGCTCGGGCTCCGGAAGTCCGTATGAGGTTTTTGAAACGGGCCTTGCCCGGGCCTTCGCTCCAGGAGGGCGGACACTTTCGGCGGTTGCCCCCGGTGGCTGGGCCGGGTGCCGCATCTACAATATTGCCAGGAAAGGTTCGCGGAGATTTTCGGGGACACGGATTTCGGGACCCTAGATGCCCATCTTGGGTTCCAGGAGGTCGGACGGAGGAACCTCCGGGGCCGGACCGTGCTGCAGGAGGGGGTCAAAACCGAGTTTGGCTCCAAGTCGACTGGAGCCCCGGCCCGGGGGGCGGGCCGGGCGGGCAGGCCGGGCGAGAGTTCCAGGAACCCGGCCGCGATTCCGGCTTCGACCCGGTCGACTGCACGGCGGGCGTGCAGGCCGGGGGGCGACTCGCAGGGGCCCTTCCAGGCTGCGGGGCCCAGCGGTTGGAGCCCGGCTACCCCGGCGAGGGGCGGAAGAACCTGCACGGCGCGGCGGGAGAACCCGGCATGCTTCCGCGTGGCAGGCCGGGCAGGAGTTCCAGGAGCCCGGCCACGATTCCTACTTCTCCCCGGTGCCCTGCCCGGAGGCCGGGCGGGCCCGGGGGCCTTCGGCGCGGGCGGCGGGCGGCTTCCGCGGCGGAGACGAGCCTCTCTGGGGCCCGGGAGGTCGGCCCTGGGTCGACCTGGCGCCGGGGCTCGGGCTCCGGAAGTCCGTATGAGGTTTTTGAAACGGGCCTTGCCCGGGCCTTCGCTCCAGGAGGGCGGACACTTTCGGCGGTTGCCCCCGGTGGCTGGGCCGGGTGCCGCATCTACAATATTGCCAGGAAAGGTTCGCGGAGATTTTCGGGGACACGGATTTCGGGACCCTGGATGCCCATCTTGGGTTCCAGGAGGTCGGACGGAGGAACCTCCGGGGCCGGACCGTGCTGCAGGAGGGGGTCAAAACCGAGTTTGGCTCCATGTCGACTGGCGCCCCGGCCCGGGGGGCGGGCCGGGCGGGCAGGCCGGGCGAGAGTTCCAGGAACCCGGCCGCGATTCCGGCTTCGACCCGGTCGACTGCACGGCGGGCGTGCAGGCCGGCGGCGACTCGCAGGGCCCCTTCCACGCTGCGGGGCCCAGCGGTTGGAGCCCGGCTACCCCGGCGAGGGGCGGAAGAACCTGCACGGCGCGGCGGGAGAACCCGGCATGCTTCCGCGTGGCAGGCCGGGCAGGAGTTCCAGGAGCCCGGCCACGATTCCTACTTCTCCCCGGTGCCCTGCCCGGAGGCCGGGCGGGCCCGGGGGCCTTCGGCGCGGGCGGCGGGCGGCTTCCGCGGCGGAGACGAGCCTCTCTGGGGCCCGGGAGGTCGGCCCTGGGTCGACCTGGCGCCGGGGCTCGGGCTCCGGAAGTCCGTATGAGGTTTTTGAAACGGGCCTTGCCCGGGCCTTCGCTCCAGGAGGGCGGACACTTTCGGCGGTTGCCCCCGGTGGCTGGGCCGGGTGCCGCATCTACAATATTGCCAGGAAAGGTTCGCGGAGATTTTCGGGGACACGGATTTCGGGACCCTGGATGCCCATCTTGGGTTCCAGGAGGTCGGACGGAGGAACCTCCGGGGCCGGACCGTGCTGCAGGAGGGGGTCAAAACCGAGTTTGGCTCCAAGTCGACTGGAGCCCCGGCCCGGGGGGCGGGCCGGGCGGGCAGGCCGGGCGAGAGTTCCAGGAACCCGGCCGCGATTCCGGCTTCGACCCGGTCGACTGCACGGCGGGCGTGCAGGCCGGGGGGCGACTCGCAGGGGCCCTTCCACGCTGCGGGGCCCAGCGGTTGGAGCCCGGCTACCCCGGCGAGGGGCGGAAGAACCTGCACGGCGCGGCGGGAGAACCCGGCATGCTTCCGCGGGGCAGGCCGGGCAGGAGTTCCAGGAGCCCGGCCAC
>NW_026775379.1:72500-75000 GCF_030867095.1 Alligator mississippiensis | reverse complement strand
CAGTGCACCCATTGTGATAAGGTCAGTGCTAACAAGCACAGCATCCTCTGCCACGCCCCACGTTGCCAGGGGAGGGTGCCGGAGCGGACCGGGAAGGACTGGGCTTGTCCTGAGTGCCCTGCCTCCTTCGACAAAAAAGTTGGCCTATCGCAGCACAAGCGGCACATGCACCCGGTAACACGTAATGCGGAACGGGTTGCGGGCGGCCTTTCGAGATCCGGTTTAAGGCCCCGAGCCAGACGTGGGTGCTGGTCGGTGGAGGAAGAGGAAACTCTCACCCGCCTTGACGTGATGTTCCATGGCGCCCGGAACATCAACCAGCTGATCGCTGCTGAAATGGTGTCGAAAACGCCTAAGCAGATCAGCGATAAAAGGAGGTTGCTCGGTCTGTGCCCTGAACAGACCGCATCGGGTGGTGTAGCTGAATCGGCCTCCGCGGCGGAGGAAGGGTCCGTGACTCCGGAGATGGAAGCCCAAAACCCAAGCGACCCACCTAAGAAAATCAGGAAGGTCCTGGCCCGGAGGGCACGCCAGTGGCTGAGGAAGGGGCAGGGCCTGTCGGACAAGGTTCGGGAAGTGTTGGGCGCATGGGTGGAGGGCCAACCCGGGATTCGTGCCCGGGTCGACTCCGTCTCCCTTGATGTTCTGACCTCATTCTTGGGGGTGCCCCCAGGACCGCGGAGGGTCCCGGACAAGAAGAGGCCTAAGGAGGGTGGCGATCCCACGTCCTGGATGAACAAACGGGCTGTCAAACGGGGCACTTTCCTGCGGTACCAGCACCTGTTTGGTGCCAACAGGAAGCTCCTGGCGTCCATCATCCTGGACGGCGCTGAGCGTAATCAGTGCACCCTCCCGCTCGAGGAGGTCTTCCAGGCCTACCGAGGAAAGTGGGAGGTCGAGCCGCCCTTCGCCGGTCTCGGACGGTTCGGGGTCCGAAGGGACGCGGATAATTTCGCGTTCAAGGCCCTGATCACTCCCGAGGAGGTGGTCAAGCACATGATGGAAATGGCCAACAAATCGGCTCCAGGTCCGGATAAGCTCACCCTGAAAGATCTGCGCCGCGCTGACCCCGAAGGAGATGCTCTTGCCGAGTTGTTCAGCCTTTGGTTGATCACTGGCACGGTCCCGGACGGACTAAAGGAATGTCGGTCTGTGCTGATACCGAAAGCAGTGGACTTTGAGAAGCTGAGGCTGCTGGGCAACTGGCGCCCCATCACTATCGGGTCCATTGTGCTGAGGTTATTCTCGCGGGTGCTCACCGCTCGGCTCGCCGCAGCATGTCCCATCAACCCCCGCCAGCGGGGGTTCGTCTCGGCACCTGGGTGTGCCGAGAACCTGAAGGTGCTTGAGTTCATCTTACGTAAGGTGAAGCAAGAGAGGCGTCCGCTCGGCGTAGTATTCGTGGACATAGCCAAGGCCTTCGATTCGGTGTCACACGATCACATCTCCTGTGTCCTAAAGGCCAAAGGGGTGGACCAACACATCGTGAATCTCATTGAAGATTCATACCAGAAGGTTACCACGAGAGTACAAGTGTTTAATGGTTTCACCCCACCTATCAGCATCAAATCCGGAGTCAAGCAAGGCGACCCGATGTCCCCCCTGCTGTTCAATATTGCAATGGACCCCCTGATAGCCAAGCTCGAGACGATCGGGCGGGGAGTGAAAGTCGGGAGTGCTTCCCTGGCTACCCTGGCGTTCGCGGATGATCTCGTCCTGCTGAGTGACTCATGGGAGGGTATGCAACATAACATCGGCATCCTAGAGGACTTCTGCAACCTCACGAGCCTACGAGTGCAACCCACAAAATGTCAGGGGTTCTTCTTGAATCCGACATGCGACTCCTTTACGGTTAACACCTGTGAGGCCTGGACGATAGCCGGCCGTGCGATCACGATGCTGGGACCGGGCGAGTCGACACGATATCTGGGCTTGAATGTCGGTCCTTGGGTTGGGATCGACAAACCAGATTTGGGTACGCAACTAAGCTCCTGGCTCGAGAGGATAGGGACTGCTCCGCTCAAACCGACGCAGAAGCTCTCTTTGCTGGTGCAGTATGCCATTCCCAGGCTGCACTACCAGGCCGATTACGCGAACACCGGTCGTGTGGCCTTGGAGGCTCTGGATTCTATGAACCGAAGAAAGGTGAAGGAATGGTTCCACCTACCTGCCTGTACCTCGGACGGCCTCCTCCACTCCCGGCAGCGGGACGGGGGCCTTGGGCTGCCGCGCCTGGCGAAAGCCATTCCGGCAGCGCAAGTGAGGAGGCTGATTCGCGTAGCCACTTCATCTGATGATGTCATACGGAAAGTATCCTACGCGTGTGGGATAAGTGACGAAGTGGAGCGGCTCTGGTTGGCGGCGGGGGGGGACATGTCCAGTGTCCCGAGGTTCGAGGATCCTGATGCCCCGAAGCCCCTGGAGGCGCAGGACCCCCAGGCGGCTGCCCAGGAGGCACCACGCGTCGTTCTGACGAAGGTGATCCCCCGGCCCTCCAATT
>NW_026775379.1:52500-67500 GCF_030867095.1 Alligator mississippiensis | reverse complement strand
TGGAGCTGGGGAGCGAAAATCCCCATAGGAATACATGGGGTGGAGCTGGGGAGCGAAAAAGCCCCTAGGAATACATGGGGTTGACCTGGGGACCGAGAAAGCCCATAGGAACACATGGGGTTGACCTGGGGACCGAAAAAGCCCATAGCAACACATGGGGCTGACCTGGGGACCGAAAGAGCCCATCGGCATCCATGGGGGGGAGCTGGGGAGCGGAAAAGCCCCTAGGAATACATGGGGTGGAGCTGGGGAGCGAAAAAACCCCTAGGAATACTTGGGGGGGAGCTGGGGAGCGAAAAAGCCCTTAGGAATACATGGGGGGGGAGCTGGGGAGCGGAAAAGCCCCTAGGAATACATGGGGTGGAGCTGGGGAGCGAAAAAACCCCTAGGAATACTTGGGGTGGAGCTGGGGACCGAAAAAGCCCTTAGGAATACATGGGGGGGGAGCTGGGGAGCGAAAAAGCCCCTAGGAATACTTGGGGTTGACCTGGGGACTGAAAATCCCCATAGGAATAAATGGGGTGGAGCTGGGGAGCGAAAAAGCCCCTAGGAATACTTGGGGTGGAGCTGGGGACCGAAAAAGCCCATAGGCATCCATGGGGTTGACCTGGGGAGCGAAAATCCCGATAGGCATCCATGGGGTTGACCTGGGGAGCGAAAATCCCCATAGGCATACGTGGGGTTGACCTGGTGCCCGCCCCCCCCACGGAAGTCCGTATGAGGTTTTTGAAACGGGCCTTGCCCGGGCCTTCGATCCAGGAGGGCGGACACTTTCGGCGGTTCGTCCCGGTGGCTGGGCCGGGTGCCGCATCTACAATATAGCCAAGAAACGTTCGCGGAGATTTTCGAGAACACGTTTTTAAGGACCCTCAATGCCCATGTTCGGTTCCAGAAAGCCGGTCAGAGGGATCTTCGGGGCAGAACCCTGCCGTGCTGAGGGGCCAAACCCGAGTTTGGAGCCAGGTCAACGGGGAAAACCGGAAAAGGGCCGGAGAAGGCGGTCAGGCCGGGCGAGAGTTCCAGGAGCTCGGCCACAATTCCGATCTCGTCCCGGTCAAGGGCTCCGTGGAAGGGCAGCCCGGGGGGCGGGTCCAAGGGCCCCGGCAGGGACCCGGGCCTCCGGGGTCGGAGCCGAGGCACCCCGCCGAGGGGTGGTCGTCCCGGGCCAAGGCGGCGGGAGCCCGGGCAGGACTCCGCGGGGCAGGCCGGGCGGGAGTTCCAGGAGCCCGGCCGCGATTCCGACTTCTCCCCGGTGCCCTGCCCGGAGGCCGGGCAGGTCCGGGGGCCTTCGGCGCGGGCGGCGGGATGCTCCCGCGGGGGAGACGAGCCGTGCTGGGCCCCGGGAGGGAGGCCCGGGGTCGACCTGGCGCCGGGGCTCCGGCCCTGGAAGTCCCGATGAGGTTTTTCAAACGGGCCGTGCCCGGGCCTTCGCTCCAGGAGGGCGGACACTTTCGGCGGTTGCCCCCGGTGGCTGGGCCGGGTGCCGCATCTACAATATTGCCAGGAAAGGTCCGCGGAGATTTTCGGGGACACGCTTTTCGGGACCCTAGTTGCCCATCTTGGGTTCCAGGAGGTCGGGCAGGGGTACCTCCGGGACCGGACCGTGCTGCAGGAGGGGGTCAACCCCGGGTTTGGCTCCATGTCGACTGGAGCTCCGGCCCAGGGGCGGGCCGGGCGAGAGTTCCAGGAACCCGGCCGCGATTCCGGCTTCTCCCCGGTGCCCTGCCCGGAGGCCGGGCAGGTCCGGGGGCCTTCGGCGCGGGCGGCGGGCTGCTCCCGCGGGGGAGACGAGCCTCTCTGGGGCCCGGGAGGTTGGCCCTGGGTCGACCTGGCGCCGGGGCTCGGGCTCCGGAAGTCCGTATGAGGTTTTTCAAACGGGCCGTGCCCGGGCCTTCGCTCCAGGAGGGCGGACACTTTCGGCGGTTCGTCCCGGTGGCTGGGCCGGGTGCCGCATCTACAATATTGCCGAGAAAGGTCCGCGGAGATTTTCGGGGACACGGTTTCCGGGACCCTAGATGCCCATCTTGGGTTCCAGGAGCTCGGACGGAGGAACCTCCGGGGCCGGACCGTGCTGCAGGAGGGGTTCAACCGCGAGTTTGGCTCCATGTCGACTGGAGCTCCGGCCCAGGGGCGGGCCGAGCGGCTTGGCCGGGCGAGAGTTCCAGGAGCCCGGCCGCGATTCCGGCTTCTCCCCGGTGCCCTGCCCGGAGGCCGGGCGGGTCCGGGGGCCTTCGGCGCGGGCAGCGGGCTGCTCCCGCGGGGGAGACGAGCCGCCCTAACGCCCGGGAGGGAGGCCCGGGGTCGACCTGGCTCCCGAGCTCCGGCCCTGGAAGTCCGTATGAGGATTTTCAAACGGGCCGTGCCCGGGCCTTCGCTCCAGGAGGCCGGACACTTTCGGCGGTTGCTCCCGGCGGCTGGGCCGGGTGCCGCATCTACAATATTGCCAGGAAAGGTCCGCGGAGATTTTCGGGGACACGGGTTTCGGGACCCTAGATGCCCATCTTGGGTTCCAGGAGCTCGGACGGAGGAACCTCCGGGGCCGGACCGTGCTGCAGGAGAGGTTCAACCGCGAGTTTGGCTCCATGTCGACTGGAGCTCCGGCCCAGGGGCGGGCCGAGCGGCTTGGCCGGGCGAGAGTTCCAGGAGCCCGGCCGCGATTCCGGCTTCTCCCCGGTGCCCTGCCCGGAGGCCGGGCAGGTCCGGGGGCCTTCGGCGAGGGCGGCGGGCTGCTCCCGCGGGGGAGACGAGCCGTGCTGGGCCCCGGGAGGGAGGCCCGCGGTCGACCTGGCGCCGGGGCTCCGGCCCTGGAAGTCCGTATGAGGTTTTTCAAACGGGCCTTGCCCGGGCCTTCGCTCCAGGAGGCCGGACACTTTCGGCGGTTCGTCCCGGTGGCTGGGCCGGGTGCCGCATCTGCAATATTGCCAGGAAAGGTTCGCGGAGATTTTCGAGGACACGGGTTTCGGGACCCTAGATGCCCATCTTGGGTTCCAGGAGCTCGGACGGAGGAACCTCCGGGGCCGGACCGTGCTGCAGGCGAGGGTCAACCCCGAGTTTGGCTCCATGTCGACTGGCGCTCCGGCCCGGGGGGCGGGCCGGGCGGGCAGGCCGGGCGAGAGTTCCAGGAACCCGGCCGCGATTCCGGCTTCGACCCGGTCGACTGCACGGCGGGCGTGCAGGCCGGCGGCGACTCCCAGGGCCCCTTCCAGGCTGCGGGGCCCAGCGGTTGGAGCCCGGCTACCCCGGCGAGGGGCGGAAGAACCTGCACGGCGCGGCCGGAGAACCCGGCATGCATGCGCGGGGCAGGCCGGGCAGGAGTTCCAGGAGCCCGGCCACGATTCCTACTTCTCCCCGGTGCCCTGCCCGGAGGCCGGGCGGGCCCGGGGGCCTTCGGCGCGGGCGGCGGGCGGCTTCCGCGGCGGAGACGAGCCTCTCTGGGGCCCGGGAGGTCGGCCCTGGGTCGACCTGGCGCCGGGGCTCGGGCTCCGGAAGTCCGTATGAGGTTTTTGAAACGGGCCTTGCCCGGGCCTTCGCTCCAGGAGGGCGGACACTTTCGGCGGTTGCCCCCGGTGGCTGGGCCGGGTGCCGCATCTACAATATTGCCAGGAAAGGTTCGCGGAGATTTTCGGGGACACGGATTTCGGGACCCTAGATGCCCATCTTGGGTTCCAGGAGGTCGGACGGAGGAACCTCCGGGGCCGGACCGTGCTGCAGGAGGGGGTCAAAACCGAGTTTGGCTCCAAGTCGACTGGAGCCCCGGCCCGGGGGGCGGGCCGGGCGGGCAGGCCGGGCGAGAGTTCCAGGAACCCGGCCGCGATTCCGGCTTCGACCCGGTCGACTGCACGGCGGGCGTGCAGGCCGGGGGGCGACTCGCAGGGGCCCTTCCAGGCTGCGGGGCCCAGCGGTTGGAGCCCGGCTACCCCGGCGAGGGGCGGAAGAACCTGCACGGCGCGGCGGGAGAACCCGGCATGCTTCCGCGGGGCAGGCCGGGCAGGAGTTCCAGGAGCCCGGCCACGATTCCTACTTCTCCCCGGTGCCCTGCCCGGAGGCCGGGCGGGCCCGGGGGCCTTCGCCGCGGGCGGCGGGCGGCTTCCGCGCCGGAGACGAGCCTCTCTGGGGCCCGGGAGGTCGGCCCTGGGTCGACCTGGCGCCGGGGCTCGGGCTCCGGAAGTCCGTATGAGGTTTTTGAAACGGGCCTTGCCCGGGCCTTCGCTCCAGGAGGGCGGACACTTTCGGCGGTTGCCCCCGGTGGCTGGGCCGGGTGCCGCATCTACAATATTGCCAGGAAAGGTTCGCGGAGATTTTCGGGGACACGGATTTCGGGACCCTAGATGCCCATCTTGGGTTCCAGGAGGTCGGACGGAGGAACCTCCGGGGCCGGACCGTGCTGCAGGAGGGGGTCAAAACCGAGTTTGGCTCCAAGTCGACTGGCGCTCCGGCCCGGGGGGCGGGCCGGGCGGGCAGGCCGGGCGAGAGTTCCAGGAACCCGGCCGCGATTCCGGCTTCGACCCGGTCGACTGCACGGCGGGCGTGCAGGCCGGGGGGCGACTCGCAGGGGCCCTTCCAGGCTGCGGGGCCCAGCGGTTGGAGCCCGGCTACCCCGGCGAGGGGCGGAAGAACCTGCACGGCGCGGCGGGAGAACCCGGCATGCTTCCGCGGGGCAGGCCGGGCAGGAGTTCCAGGAGCCCGGCCACGATTCCTACTTCTCCCCGGTGCCCTGCCCGGAGGCCGGGCGGGCCCGGGGGCCTTCGGCGCGGGCGGCGGGCGGCTTCCGCGGCGGAGACGAGCCTCTCTGGGGCCCGGGAGGTCGGCCCTGGGTCGACCTGGCGCCGGGGCTCGGGCTCCGGAAGTCCGTATGAGGTTTTTGAAACGGGCCTTGCCCGGGCCTTCGCTCCAGGAGGGCGGACACTTTCGGCGGTTGCCCCCGGTGGCTGGGCCGGGTGCCGCATCTACAATATTGCCAGGAAAGGTTCGCGGAGATTTTCGGGGACACGGATTTCGGGACCCTGGATGCCCATCTTGGGTTCCAGGAGGTCGGACGGAGGAACCTCCGGGGCCGGACCGTGCTGCAGGAGGGGGTCAAAACCGAGTTTGGCTCCATGTCGACTGGCGCCCCGGCCCGGGGGGCGGGCCGGGCGGGCAGGCCGGGCGAGAGTTCCAGGAACCCGGCCGCGATTCCGGCTTCGACCCGGTCGACTGCACGGCGGGCGTGCAGGCCGGGGGGCGACTCGCAGGGGCCCTTCCACGCTGCGGGGCCCAGCGGTTGGAGCCCGGCTACCCCGGCGAGGGGCGGAAGAACCTGCACGGCGCGGCGGGAGAACCCGGCATGCTTCCGCGGGGCAGGCCGGGCAGGAGTTCCAGGAGCCCGGCCACGATTCCTACTTCTCCCCGGTGCCCTGCCCGGAGGCCGGGCGGGCCCGGGGGCCTTCGCCGCGGGCGGCGGGCGGCTTCCGCGGCGGAGACGAGCCTCTCTGGGGCCCGGGAGGTCGGCCCTGGGTCGACCTGGCGCCGGGGCTCGGGCTCCGGAAGTCCGTATGAGGTTTTTGAAACGGGCCTTGCCCGGGCCTTCGCTCCAGGAGGGCGGACACTTTCGGCGGTTGCCCCCGGTGGCTGGGCCGGGTGCCGCATCTACAATATTGCCAGGAAAGGTTCGCGGAGATTTTCGGGGACACGGATTTCGGGACCCTAGATGCCCATCTTGGGTTCCAGGAGGTCGGACGGAGGAACCTCCGGGGCCGGACCGTGCTGCAGGAGGGGGTCAAAACCGAGTTTGGCTCCAAGTCGACTGGAGCCCCGGCCCGGGGGGCGGGCCGGGCGGGCAGGCCGGGCGAGAGTTCCAGGAACCCGGCCGCGATTCCGGCTTCGACCCGGTCGACTGCACGGCGGGCGTGCAGGCCGGGGGGCGACTCGCAGGGGCCCTTCCAGGCTGCGGGGCCCAGCGGTTGGAGCCCGGCTACCCCGGCGAGGGGCGGAAGAACCTGCACGGCGCGGCGGGAGAACCCGGCATGCTTCCGCGTGGCAGGCCGGGCAGGAGTTCCAGGAGCCCGGCCACGATTCCTACTTCTCCCCGGTGCCCTGCCCGGAGGCCGGGCGGGCCCGGGGGCCTTCGGCGCGGGCGGCGGGCGGCTTCCGCGGCGGAGACGAGCCTCTCTGGGGCCCGGGAGGTCGGCCCTGGGTCGACCTGGCGCCGGGGCTCGGGCTCCGGAAGTCCGTATGAGGTTTTTGAAACGGGCCTTGCCCGGGCCTTCGCTCCAGGAGGGCGGACACTTTCGGCGGTTGCCCCCGGTGGCTGGGCCGGGTGCCGCATCTACAATATTGCCAGGAAAGGTTCGCGGAGATTTTCGGGGACACGGATTTCGGGACCCTAGATGCCCATCTTGGGTTCCAGGAGGTCGGACGGAGGAACCTCCGGGGCCGGACCGTGCTGCAGGAGGGGGTCAAAACCGAGTTTGGCTCCATGTCGACTGGAGCCCCGGCCCGGGGGGCGGGCCGGGCGGGCAGGCCGGGCGAGAGTTCCAGGAACCCGGCCGCGATTCCGGCTTCGACCCGGTCGACTGCACGGCGGGCGTGCAGGCCGGGGGGCGACTCGCAGGGGCCCTTCCACGCTGCGGGGCCCAGCGGTTGGAGCCCGGCTACCCCGGCGAGGGGCGGAAGAACCTGCACGGCGCGGCGGGAGAACCCGGCATGCTTCCGCGTGGCAGGCCGGGCAGGAGTTCCAGGAGCCCGGCCACGATTCCTACTTCTCCCCGGTGCCCTGCCCGGAGGCCGGGCGGGCCCGGGGGCCTTCGGCGCGGGCGGCGGGCGGCTTCCGCGGCGGAGACGAGCCTCTCTGGGGCCCGGGAGGTCGGCCCTGGGTCGACCTGGCGCCGGGGCTCGGGCTCCGGAAGTCCGTATGAGGTTTTTGAAACGGGCCTTGCCCGGGCCTTCGCTCCAGGAGGGCGGACACTTTCGGCGGTTGCCCCCGGTGGCTGGGCCGGGTGCCGCATCTACAATATTGCCAGGAAAGGTTCGCGGAGATTTTCGGGGACACGGATTTCGGGACCCTGGATGCCCATCTTGGGTTCCAGGAGGTCGGACGGAGGAACCTCCGGGGCCGGACCGTGCTGCAGGAGGGGGTCAAAACCGAGTTTGGCTCCAAGTCGACTGGAGCCCCGGCCCGGGGGGCGGGCCGGGCGGGCAGGCCGGGCGAGAGTTCCAGGAACCCGGCCGCGATTCCGGCTTCGACCCGGTCGACTGCACGGCGGGCGTGCAGGCCGGGGGGCGACTCGCAGGGGCCCTTCCACGCTGCGGGGCCCAGCGGTTGGAGCCCGGCTACCCCGGCGAGGGGCGGAAGAACCTGCACGGCGCGGCGGGAGAACCCGGCATGCTTCCGCGGGGCAGGCCGGGCAGGAGTTCCAGGAGCCCGGCCACGATTCCTACTTCTCCCCGGTGCCCTGCGCGGAGGCCGGGCGGGCCCGGGGGCCTTCGGCGCGGGCATCAGGCGGCTTCCGCGGCGGAGACGTGCCTCTCTGGGGCCCGGGAGGTCGGCCCTGGGTCGACCTGGCGCCCGGGCTCGCGCTCCGGAAGTCCGTATGAGGTTTTTCAAACGGGCCTTGCCCGGGCCTTCGCTCCAGGAGGGCGGACACTTTCGGCGGTTGGCCCCGGTGGCTGGGCCGGGTGCCGCATCTACAATATTGCCAAGAAAGGTTCGCGGAGATTTTGGGGGACTCGGTTTTCAGGACCCTAAATGCCCATGTTCGGTTCCAGAAAGTCGGTCAGAGGAACCTCCGGGGCAAAAGAACCGTGCCGCGCTGCCTTGTCAACCGAGCGTGGAGGCAGCGTGCCCCGATCCGGCGGGCCTGGCCGTGCGAGAGTTCCAGGCTCTGGCCCGCGATTCCGGCTCCCGCCCCCCCCCCCGGTGATGGGCTCGGAGGTCGGGCAGGCAGCGGTGCTTGCTTCCCCAGGAGTGGCGGGGCTCTCCTGACGGGGAACCGGGAGGACCTGGTGTCCGCCGTGGGACTTGGAAAACTTCTGCTCGGTTGCGTTGGGAGCGGTTAACGTGGGAGCTCCGGCCGGGACTATTGTTAGTTGATTAGTCTCTTACGAATCCAAGAGCTGGGGGCCGCCCCGGTTTTGGCGGCCGATGTGGATAACGGCACCGGCTAGTTGCCGGACGGGCGGCTAGTCCTCAGCCGGGGCTGAAAAAAATTGTCCGGGTGCCGCCGCCGGTTTCTTGGCGGCTGGGCTCCCGAGTTTCTTAAAGACAAACATTACGGGGGACAACTGAAAGAAAAACAGGGTGTGCACGTGGGGGGTCAAAGGTTCAAAACGAGTGCTCCCCCGGGGGACAGTGAGCAGAGCACCCCGGACAGCGCCCACCGGCCCGCAAACTGCTTCAGCTTGCCGGCGGCTACCGCCCAGTGGTGCTCCGCTCGGAGGCGGGCGCGCAGGACACCGAGGAAAAACGCCCCGAGGTGCCCGGGAGCCTTCCCGGCCAGAGCCTCCTTCCTGGATAGCCAGATGACGAGCTTGGCCAGAGCCAGGAGGAGGTTGACCAGTCGGTCCCGGGCCCGGGTGGGGCGACGGATGGGGAGTGCGTAAATAAACAGGTGCGGGGAATAGTGCAGCCAGAACTTGAGGAGCAGGTTCTGGAGGAGGAGGTGCAGGGGCTGCAGCCTGGCGCACTCGAGGACCAGGTGCGCCAGGGTCTCCCTCTCGTCACAAAACGGGCATCGGTCGGAGATGGTGTCGATCCGCGCCAGATACACGCCCGTCGCGACGGCCCCGTGAAGGAGCCGCCAGCCTAGGTCCCCGGCGGCTCTCGGGACGAGCTCCGAGTAGACGCTGAGCCACCGGGGACCGTCGGCCACGCCCTCGCCAAAGTAGTCCCGCCATTGGGTGTCTTGGCGGGACGCGAGGGCGGCGTGGTGGAGCGTCCTGCGGACGAGCGTGTAGAGCTGGCGCCGGTGGGCCGTCGAGAAGCGGACCGGCGGGGTGTCCCCCAGCCTGCAGAGGTGGTGAGGGGCGGAGTGCCTCGGGGCCGGCCGCTGGGCGGGCCCTATCAGGAACTCCGCCGGGCTGGGGGATTCGGGAGGGCGGGGACCGCCCTCTCGCAGGACTCGCTCGACGTAGGCAAGGGCGTCTGCGGGCAGCGCAGCTTTCACCTCCCGGACTAGGCGCGAGCAAGTTGCACGCCCTATGGTCAGGCCCGTGCGCCGGGCCAGCGCCGCGGGGCCCAGCCATCCTCGCTCGTCGTAGTCCAGGAGGTCTCCGAGCCGGGTGACGCCCACCCGGGCCATCCTCAGGGAGGCCTCTGGCGAGGCTGCCGCCGGGACCGCCAGCTGCGGGTTAAAGAACAGCGGCTCGGCCAGCAGGTCGCCGTCCTTGGCCACCCGCGACGGAGACCTGGAGGCGGAGATCAGCCCCCAGGCCTTGAGGAGGTCTCGGTAAAAGGCCGGCAGCTCCCCCGCCACCCGCACGAGCTCCAGGCCGCGCAGGAAGAAGAGCTGCCGGTCGTATCGGAGCCCCCGGAGGCGGCGGAGGAAGGCGCGCCCCAACAGGCTCCACGCCGCGTGGCTACCGTCACTGTACAGCAGTCTCTGCAGGGCCTGGAGGCGGAACGTCAGGACCTGGCTGCGGAGGCACACCAGGCCCTGCCCCCCCTCCCGCAAGGGGAGGGTCAGCACCCGTGCAGAGACCCAGTGCCGTCTTGGCCAGAAGAACCCCAGCGCCCGTCTCTGGAGCCTGGCAAGAACCTCGGGGGGCACGGGGAGGGTATTGAAGCGGTACCAGAGCATGGACAGGATCAGCTGGTTCAACACCAGCGCCCGGCCCCGGAGGGACAGGCACCGCAGCAGCCCCGTCCACGCCCCGATCCGCCTCGCCACCCTCAGTTCTAGGTCTGCCCAATTCTGCGGGGGGGAGGGGTCCGTGGGGCTCAGGTAGACCCCCAGGTAGAGCAGCGGGCCCGCGCTCCACTCGATGCCCCGGAGCGCGGGTGGGAGCGAGCCCACCTGCCACCCGGCACCCACCGTCAGCCCGGAGCTCTTGGCCCAGTTGACCCGGGCGGAGGAGGCCGCCGAATAAACCGCCTGGCAGGCCGCCACCCGCTCCAGATCTTCCGGGCCCTGGACCGCGAGGAGCACGTCGTCGGCGTACGCCGAGAGGACCAGCCGCAGCGCCGGTTCCCGCAGCGCCAACCCGGCCACCCGCCTCCGCAGGAGGCACAGGAAGGGCTCCAGGCCTAGCGCGTACAGCTGGCCCGACATCGGGCAGCCTTGACGCACCCCCCGCCTGAACGGGATGGGTTCCGTCAGGGACCAGTTGAGCTTAACCAGGCACTCCGCGGAGGCGTACAGTACCTGGAGAGCCCGCACAAAGCGCGGTCCGAAGCCGAAGGCCCGCAGCGTGCCCGTCAGATACCCGTGGTCCATCCTGTCGAACGCCTTCTCCTGATCGAGGGAGAGCAGGCCGAACGACAGGCCCTCCCGGCGCGCCAGCTCCAGGAGGTCCCGCACCAGGTACAGGTTGTCGAAGATGGAGCGACCTTGCACCGTGTACGTCTGGTCGGGATGGATCACGTCCGCCAGCACGGACCGCAGGCGCAGCGAGACGGCCTTCGCCACCACCTTATAGTCCGTGCAGAGGAGGGACACGGGACGCCAGTTCCTCAGGTCGCGGAGGTCTCCCTTCTTCGGCAGGAGAGTCAACACCGCCCTCCTGCACGACAGGGGGAGCTCCCCGCGAGCCTCGGCCTCGGCCCAGACCGCGGCAAGGTCCGGGCCGAGCACGTCCCAGAAGGCCCGGTAGAACTCCGTGGTGAGCCCGTCCAGCCCCGGCGCCTTGTTGCCGGGCATGAGACGGAGGGCGAGCGTGAGCTCGGCCAAGGTGAGAGGAGCCTCCAGCCGGTCACGGTCGCCCGCGCCCACCTGCGGCAGTTCCTCCCAGAGCGCGCTGCGGGCCGTCGCCTCGGTCGGCTCCCGGGAAAAGAGCCTTCCGTAGAAGGCCCTCGCGCGAACTCGCAGCTCTCCCGGGGCCGAGAGGGGGGTGCCATCATCCGCCAGCAGGCAAGTGATGTGCTTTTTGGCCCCCCTCTGCTTCTCCAGGCCGTAGAAGAAACGGGAGCCGCGGTCCATCTCCCGCAGGAGGTGGACTCGCGCGCGGACGAACGCGCCGCGTGCGCGGCGGTCCTCCAGGGCTCTCAGCTCCTCCCGCCTCTCCCTGCACTCTCCGCAGAGGGACGGATCCTGCGGGTCGGCGACCAGGCGCCTCTCCAGCTCCAACACTTCCCGCTCGAGCCGCTCTATGGCCGCCTCCCGCTCCCGGGTGTGCCCCCGGGCGTAGCTGCGGCAGAAGAGCCGGATGCGCGCCTTCCCCCCGTCCCACCATCCCCGAGCCGAGGGGAAAGACTGCCGCTGCCCGCGCCAGGCCAACCAGAACTCCCGGAAGGCCGCTCCGAAGCTCGGGTCCTCCAGCAGGCTGTTGTTAAAGTGCCAGTAGGCCGACCCCCGCCGCCCGGGGCCAAACGCCACCCGGGCGCACACCAGATGGTGATCGCTGAAGGGGGCCGGCCTCACTCTGCAGGACACGGCTCGGGCATCCACGCGGGGCGAGATGTAAATCCGGTCCAACCGGGAGTGGCTCGCCCGCTCCCCCCCCACCCGCACGTACGTGGGGGCCGGGGGGCCGTCGGGGTGACAGACTCGCCAGGCGTCCACCAGGGAGTGCTCCTCCAGGATCCCCCTGAGGGCGTCCGCGGCGGCCCGGCACCGTTGCCTGCGCGAGCGGTCCTGTTCCTCGAGGGTGACGTTGAAGTCCCCGCCTAAGACCAGGCTCTCGCGAGGGCTCAAGGTGCCCAGGTAGTCGGCCGCCCGGCGGAAAAAATCCGCCGCGTCCGGTTCCGCGGCGGGGCCGTACACGTTCACAAAGTTCGTTACCGTCCCCGCCGCTCGGGCCCGGACGTGGAGCAGGCGGCCCGGCACCGCCTCAACGTCCTCTAAGATCTCCGGCCGCAGGCTCGGGGAGAACAGGGTGGCCACCCCGCACGAGGTGGCCGACAGGTGACTCAGGAAAACCCCGTCTCCCCACTCCAGCCGCCAGGCGGCGGCGTCGGCCGGAGTCGTCCAGGTCTCCTGGAGGAAAGCCACCGAGTAGCCCCCCTCCCGCAGGAAGGAGAACACCTGGCTCCTCCGGAGACCCTGCCTGCAGCCTCGGACGTTGAGGGTCGCGATGTTAAGCGACGTCATGGCTGGCGGGAGGGGGCTCCGATGGCTCGGCCGGGGGCTCGCGCAGGGCAACGCCCAGCCGGTACCCGGCCCCGCGCCCGTACACCGTCAGGGCGTCGTACATGGACCGGGCCCGGGTGTACACCCGGGCGTTGCATCTGTTCGGCCCCTTCCCCTCCCTCACCAGCGCCCTCGTGGCCTCGAGGATGCTGTTAAAGTCGCCCCAGCAGTCCAGGGCCAGCTGCACCCGGGCCGGAGCGCGCCGGGTGCTTTCCCGCTCCAAGAAGGCCACCAGGTCCTCCCTGGAGACTGCTGCTGGTGCTGGGGCTGGGGCTGGGGGGGTTGCAGGCTCAACGCTGCCTGCTGACCCCCCCGCATCCTCAGCCTGGTCAGGTCCAGTGGGGCCTGGCTGGCTGGCTTCCGCCGCCTCCGCCGCGCCTCCGGCGGAGGCTTCCTCGGCCTCCATCTGGACCTCTCGGTCCGCTTGGCTCTCCGACTCGGCCCGAGGGAGATCTGCAGCCCCTTCGCGGGGGGCCTGGCTGGGGGTGGGGGTGGGGGTGGGGGTGGGGGGGGGGGAACCTGGCCCCTGCTCTTCCTCCCCGTCAGGTGCCGCAGGGGCGGCTTGACTGGGGGCGGGGAGGGCCTCCCCCTCGGGACCCGTGCCGGAGCTCACCGGGGTGAGCCCCAGGGTCTCTTCGCTGAGGGGGGGGAGGGGCGCTGAGCTTGAGGTTGAAGCTGCTAGTGCTGTTTCTGTTGTTGTTGCTGTTGCTGTTGCTGTTGCTGTTGGGGAGGGCCCTACCTCCGCGATGGCAGGCTCAGGGGGCTCCTCCCGCATGGGCTCCTCCTCTCCTTCTCTTTCTCTCTCTCTTTCTCTCTCTCTCTCTCTCTCTCTTTCTGGGGCCTCCTCCACGGGGATTACCCGCACTTTCTCGGGAGGGGGGGGGGTCTTCCGGAGCAGCTCTGCTGGCTGGTGAGGGGGCCTTTTGCACGTCGGCCCCCTCCCCCTCCTCGCCTGTGTCCGAGGGGGGGCCCTCCTCTAGGGAGGGATCGAGCTGCTCCGCGGCCTTTCTCTTTTGGGCCCGCCCCGATGGAGGAGGGGGGGGGCCCGCCCGCTCGCCCGCAGGGTGGTCCTCTCTATGGCCCGGAGGCTTGCCCGCGGTGGACGCTTGGCCCCGGGCCGGGGCTGGGGCTGGGGCTGGGGCTGGGGCTGGGGCTGAAGCCGGGACTGGGCCCGGCTCGGGGCCTACCTCCCTCTCCCCGTCTCCTGCTCCCTGCCCCCCGGTGACTGCGGCCGAGGCCGAGGCCGAGGCCGAGGCCGAGGCCGAGGGGGGCTCTGCCGCTGGGGGGCTCCCGCCAGGGCTCCCGCCAGGGCCGGGGGGGCTGGGGGGGCCGGTGGCAGGGCCCCCCCCTCCACTGGCGGGGGCCTGCGGTGGCCGCCGCGCTTGCCCCAAGGGGCATTCTTGGCGGAGGTGCCCTACCCCGCGGCACTTGTAACACCGCAGGTCCCCCACCGTGAAGAAGATGCGGTGCAGGGCCCCCCCAAACATTACCTGGAGGGATCCCTCCGCCCCCAGCTGCGCTCCCGCCGCCGGCTGGATCGTTACCTGCCGGCGGAACGAGCGCACGTGTCGCAGGGTGGGGTCCCGGCACCCCAAACCCAGGGGCAGCACCGGGGAGATTACCTTCCCCAGCGATGATAGTCGGGGCAGGAGGGCCCAATTAGGGAGGTACGGGGGCACCGAACTAAGGACCACCCGGGTCCCTGGCTCCTCTAGGGGCTCCACGGGGACGTACTCCCCGTCCACTGTGAGCCCCCTCTCCACCGCCTTCTGGGCGGCGGCCTCCGTGGCAAGGAAGAATACTCCCTTGCCGTGGAACCTGGAGGCCGCCACAATTTTCGGGGCCCCCACCACCCGAGCTAGGGCCCGCACGTAAGGTTCGAAGGCGGACCCTTCCCGCTCGGGCAGCCAGCATCTCACCCCATTTCTCCGGGTGAGTGCCGGGAAGGGGGCCCCCCCTCCCCCCGGGATCGAAGACGCCCAGGCGGTGGAGGTGCTGGCGCCCGGCCCCCCGCCCGGCCCCGCTGCGCGGCCGGCGGCCGCCTCGGCGTAACTGCGCGCCCCGCCCTTCTCCCGGGGGGGGGGCGCTCCTGCTGCGGGGCCGGCGCTAGGGCCGGGACTCGGGCCGGGGCCTGACTCGGCTGGGTCAGGGTCAGGGGGCGGGCTGCCTTTTGGGTTTGCGGGGCCCTTGCCTTTCCCCGCCCCCCCTTTTGCGGAGGAGGCCCCTGACGAGGAGGAGCCCTTCCCTTTCCCCTTCCCCTTGCCCCCACCCTCCGCTCTAGGGCCGGGGCCGGGGCCGGGGCCGGGGCCAGGGGCAGTGCCGGGGCCGGTGGCCCCGAGACAGGGGTCAGCCATTTCACAAACTTCAACTCCCCCTCCTTGCTTGGGAGGAGGGGGGGGGGGAGGCACCTCCTCCATGCTGCACCGTGCCGGGGGAGGACCACGGGGGTAGGGCGGCCGGGACACAGGGTCACACTGGGGAGGGGGGGGGCACGCTGCTGGCCTGCTCGGCCTTCACAAAACACCGGGAGCGGGGAGTGGAGCACAGGACGCACACAAAATGGGGCAGACACCCGGGGGGAGGGCGGGGGAGGGGAACAAAGGCAGCCCAGCCGCCACCTTTTTTTAGCACGACAAAAGCCTACTCTGAGGGGTGCTCCTGTGGGGTGCGCTGGGCTGTGCTCTTGTGGGGTGCGCTGGGCTGTGCTCTTGTAGGGTGCGCTGGCCTGTGCTCTTGTGGA
>NW_026775379.1:17500-40000 GCF_030867095.1 Alligator mississippiensis | reverse complement strand
GAAAAGCCCCTAGGAATACATGGGGTGGAGCTGGGGAGCGAAAAAACCCCTAGGAATACTTGGGGTGGAGCTGGGGACCGAAAAAGCCCTTAGGAATACATGGGGGGGGAGCTGGGGAGCGAAAAAGCCCCTAGGAATACTTGGGGTTGACCTGGGGACTGAAAATCCCCATAGGAATAAATGGGGTGGAGCTGGGGAGCGAAAAAGCCCCTAGGAATACTTGGGGTGGAGCTGGGGACCGAAAAAGCCCATAGGCATCCATGGGGTTGACCTGGGGAGCGAAAATCCCGATAGGCATCCATGGGGTTGACCTGGGGAGCGAAAATCCCCATAGGCATACGTGGGGTTGACCTGGTGCCCGCCCCCCCCACGGAAGTCCGTATGAGGTTTTTGAAACGGGCCTTGCCCGGGCCTTCGATCCAGGAGGGCGGACACTTTCGGCGGTTCGTCCCGGTGGCTGGGCCGGGTGCCGCATCTACAATATAGCCAAGAAACGTTCGCGGAGATTTTCGAGAACACGTTTTTAAGGACCCTCAATGCCCATGTTCGGTTCCAGAAAGCCGGTCAGAGGGATCTTCGGGGCAGAACCCTGCCGTGCTGAGGGGCCAAACCCGAGTTTGGAGCCAGGTCAACGGGGAAAACCGGAAAAGGGCCGGAGAAGGCGGTCAGGCCGGGCGAGAGTTCCAGGAGCTCGGCCACAATTCCGATCTCGTCCCGGTCAAGGGCTCCGTGGAAGGGCAGCCCGGGGGGCGGGTCCAAGGGCCCCGGCAGGGACCCGGGCCTCCGGGGTCGGAGCCGAGGCACCCCGCCGAGGGGTGGTCGTCCCGGGCCAAGGCGGCGGGAGCCCGGGCAGGACTCCGCGGGGCAGGCCGGGCGGGAGTTCCAGGAGCCCGGCCGCGATTCCGACTTCTCCCCGGTGCCCTGCCCGGAGGCCGGGCAGGTCCGGGGGCCTTCGGCGCGGGCGGCGGGATGCTCCCGCGGGGGAGACGAGCCGTGCTGGGCCCCGGGAGGGAGGCCCGGGGTCGACCTGGCGCCGGGGCTCCGGCCCTGGAAGTCCCGATGAGGTTTTTCAAACGGGCCGTGCCCGGGCCTTCGCTCCAGGAGGGCGGACACTTTCGGCGGTTGCCCCCGGTGGCTGGGCCGGGTGCCGCATCTACAATATTGCCAGGAAAGGTCCGCGGAGATTTTCGGGGACACGCTTTTCGGGACCCTAGTTGCCCATCTTGGGTTCCAGGAGGTCGGGCAGGGGTACCTCCGGGACCGGACCGTGCTGCAGGAGGGGGTCAACCCCGGGTTTGGCTCCATGTCGACTGGAGCTCCGGCCCAGGGGCGGGCCGGGCGAGAGTTCCAGGAACCCGGCCGCGATTCCGGCTTCTCCCCGGTGCCCTGCCCGGAGGCCGGGCAGGTCCGGGGGCCTTCGGCGCGGGCGGCGGGCTGCTCCCGCGGGGGAGACGAGCCTCTCTGGGGCCCGGGAGGTTGGCCCTGGGTCGACCTGGCGCCGGGGCTCGGGCTCCGGAAGTCCGTATGAGGTTTTTCAAACGGGCCGTGCCCGGGCCTTCGCTCCAGGAGGGCGGACACTTTCGGCGGTTCGTCCCGGTGGCTGGGCCGGGTGCCGCATCTACAATATTGCCGAGAAAGGTCCGCGGAGATTTTCGGGGACACGGTTTCCGGGACCCTAGATGCCCATCTTGGGTTCCAGGAGCTCGGACGGAGGAACCTCCGGGGCCGGACCGTGCTGCAGGAGGGGTTCAACCGCGAGTTTGGCTCCATGTCGACTGGAGCTCCGGCCCAGGGGCGGGCCGAGCGGCTTGGCCGGGCGAGAGTTCCAGGAGCCCGGCCGCGATTCCGGCTTCTCCCCGGTGCCCTGCCCGGAGGCCGGGCGGGTCCGGGGGCCTTCGGCGCGGGCAGCGGGCTGCTCCCGCGGGGGAGACGAGCCGCCCTAACGCCCGGGAGGGAGGCCCGGGGTCGACCTGGCTCCCGAGCTCCGGCCCTGGAAGTCCGTATGAGGATTTTCAAACGGGCCGTGCCCGGGCCTTCGCTCCAGGAGGCCGGACACTTTCGGCGGTTGCTCCCGGCGGCTGGGCCGGGTGCCGCATCTACAATATTGCCAGGAAAGGTCCGCGGAGATTTTCGGGGACACGGGTTTCGGGACCCTAGATGCCCATCTTGGGTTCCAGGAGCTCGGACGGAGGAACCTCCGGGGCCGGACCGTGCTGCAGGAGAGGTTCAACCGCGAGTTTGGCTCCATGTCGACTGGAGCTCCGGCCCAGGGGCGGGCCGAGCGGCTTGGCCGGGCGAGAGTTCCAGGAGCCCGGCCGCGATTCCGGCTTCTCCCCGGTGCCCTGCCCGGAGGCCGGGCAGGTCCGGGGGCCTTCGGCGAGGGCGGCGGGCTGCTCCCGCGGGGGAGACGAGCCGTGCTGGGCCCCGGGAGGGAGGCCCGCGGTCGACCTGGCGCCGGGGCTCCGGCCCTGGAAGTCCGTATGAGGTTTTTCAAACGGGCCTTGCCCGGGCCTTCGCTCCAGGAGGCCGGACACTTTCGGCGGTTCGTCCCGGTGGCTGGGCCGGGTGCCGCATCTGCAATATTGCCAGGAAAGGTTCGCGGAGATTTTCGAGGACACGGGTTTCGGGACCCTAGATGCCCATCTTGGGTTCCAGGAGCTCGGACGGAGGAACCTCCGGGGCCGGACCGTGCTGCAGGCGAGGGTCAACCCCGAGTTTGGCTCCATGTCGACTGGCGCTCCGGCCCGGGGGGCGGGCCGGGCGGGCAGGCCGGGCGAGAGTTCCAGGAACCCGGCCGCGATTCCGGCTTCGACCCGGTCGACTGCACGGCGGGCGTGCAGGCCGGCGGCGACTCCCAGGGCCCCTTCCAGGCTGCGGGGCCCAGCGGTTGGAGCCCGGCTACCCCGGCGAGGGGCGGAAGAACCTGCACGGCGCGGCCGGAGAACCCGGCATGCATGCGCGGGGCAGGCCGGGCAGGAGTTCCAGGAGCCCGGCCACGATTCCTACTTCTCCCCGGTGCCCTGCCCGGAGGCCGGGCGGGCCCGGGGGCCTTCGGCGCGGGCGGCGGGCGGCTTCCGCGGCGGAGACGAGCCTCTCTGGGGCCCGGGAGGTCGGCCCTGGGTCGACCTGGCGCCGGGGCTCGGGCTCCGGAAGTCCGTATGAGGTTTTTGAAACGGGCCTTGCCCGGGCCTTCGCTCCAGGAGGGCGGACACTTTCGGCGGTTGCCCCCGGTGGCTGGGCCGGGTGCCGCATCTACAATATTGCCAGGAAAGGTTCGCGGAGATTTTCGGGGACACGGATTTCGGGACCCTAGATGCCCATCTTGGGTTCCAGGAGGTCGGACGGAGGAACCTCCGGGGCCGGACCGTGCTGCAGGAGGGGGTCAAAACCGAGTTTGGCTCCAAGTCGACTGGAGCCCCGGCCCGGGGGGCGGGCCGGGCGGGCAGGCCGGGCGAGAGTTCCAGGAACCCGGCCGCGATTCCGGCTTCGACCCGGTCGACTGCACGGCGGGCGTGCAGGCCGGGGGGCGACTCGCAGGGGCCCTTCCAGGCTGCGGGGCCCAGCGGTTGGAGCCCGGCTACCCCGGCGAGGGGCGGAAGAACCTGCACGGCGCGGCGGGAGAACCCGGCATGCTTCCGCGGGGCAGGCCGGGCAGGAGTTCCAGGAGCCCGGCCACGATTCCTACTTCTCCCCGGTGCCCTGCCCGGAGGCCGGGCGGGCCCGGGGGCCTTCGCCGCGGGCGGCGGGCGGCTTCCGCGCCGGAGACGAGCCTCTCTGGGGCCCGGGAGGTCGGCCCTGGGTCGACCTGGCGCCGGGGCTCGGGCTCCGGAAGTCCGTATGAGGTTTTTGAAACGGGCCTTGCCCGGGCCTTCGCTCCAGGAGGGCGGACACTTTCGGCGGTTGCCCCCGGTGGCTGGGCCGGGTGCCGCATCTACAATATTGCCAGGAAAGGTTCGCGGAGATTTTCGGGGACACGGATTTCGGGACCCTAGATGCCCATCTTGGGTTCCAGGAGGTCGGACGGAGGAACCTCCGGGGCCGGACCGTGCTGCAGGAGGGGGTCAAAACCGAGTTTGGCTCCAAGTCGACTGGCGCTCCGGCCCGGGGGGCGGGCCGGGCGGGCAGGCCGGGCGAGAGTTCCAGGAACCCGGCCGCGATTCCGGCTTCGACCCGGTCGACTGCACGGCGGGCGTGCAGGCCGGGGGGCGACTCGCAGGGGCCCTTCCAGGCTGCGGGGCCCAGCGGTTGGAGCCCGGCTACCCCGGCGAGGGGCGGAAGAACCTGCACGGCGCGGCGGGAGAACCCGGCATGCTTCCGCGGGGCAGGCCGGGCAGGAGTTCCAGGAGCCCGGCCACGATTCCTACTTCTCCCCGGTGCCCTGCCCGGAGGCCGGGCGGGCCCGGGGGCCTTCGGCGCGGGCGGCGGGCGGCTTCCGCGGCGGAGACGAGCCTCTCTGGGGCCCGGGAGGTCGGCCCTGGGTCGACCTGGCGCCGGGGCTCGGGCTCCGGAAGTCCGTATGAGGTTTTTGAAACGGGCCTTGCCCGGGCCTTCGCTCCAGGAGGGCGGACACTTTCGGCGGTTGCCCCCGGTGGCTGGGCCGGGTGCCGCATCTACAATATTGCCAGGAAAGGTTCGCGGAGATTTTCGGGGACACGGATTTCGGGACCCTGGATGCCCATCTTGGGTTCCAGGAGGTCGGACGGAGGAACCTCCGGGGCCGGACCGTGCTGCAGGAGGGGGTCAAAACCGAGTTTGGCTCCATGTCGACTGGCGCCCCGGCCCGGGGGGCGGGCCGGGCGGGCAGGCCGGGCGAGAGTTCCAGGAACCCGGCCGCGATTCCGGCTTCGACCCGGTCGACTGCACGGCGGGCGTGCAGGCCGGGGGGCGACTCGCAGGGGCCCTTCCACGCTGCGGGGCCCAGCGGTTGGAGCCCGGCTACCCCGGCGAGGGGCGGAAGAACCTGCACGGCGCGGCGGGAGAACCCGGCATGCTTCCGCGGGGCAGGCCGGGCAGGAGTTCCAGGAGCCCGGCCACGATTCCTACTTCTCCCCGGTGCCCTGCCCGGAGGCCGGGCGGGCCCGGGGGCCTTCGCCGCGGGCGGCGGGCGGCTTCCGCGGCGGAGACGAGCCTCTCTGGGGCCCGGGAGGTCGGCCCTGGGTCGACCTGGCGCCGGGGCTCGGGCTCCGGAAGTCCGTATGAGGTTTTTGAAACGGGCCTTGCCCGGGCCTTCGCTCCAGGAGGGCGGACACTTTCGGCGGTTGCCCCCGGTGGCTGGGCCGGGTGCCGCATCTACAATATTGCCAGGAAAGGTTCGCGGAGATTTTCGGGGACACGGATTTCGGGACCCTAGATGCCCATCTTGGGTTCCAGGAGGTCGGACGGAGGAACCTCCGGGGCCGGACCGTGCTGCAGGAGGGGGTCAAAACCGAGTTTGGCTCCAAGTCGACTGGAGCCCCGGCCCGGGGGGCGGGCCGGGCGGGCAGGCCGGGCGAGAGTTCCAGGAACCCGGCCGCGATTCCGGCTTCGACCCGGTCGACTGCACGGCGGGCGTGCAGGCCGGGGGGCGACTCGCAGGGGCCCTTCCAGGCTGCGGGGCCCAGCGGTTGGAGCCCGGCTACCCCGGCGAGGGGCGGAAGAACCTGCACGGCGCGGCGGGAGAACCCGGCATGCTTCCGCGTGGCAGGCCGGGCAGGAGTTCCAGGAGCCCGGCCACGATTCCTACTTCTCCCCGGTGCCCTGCCCGGAGGCCGGGCGGGCCCGGGGGCCTTCGGCGCGGGCGGCGGGCGGCTTCCGCGGCGGAGACGAGCCTCTCTGGGGCCCGGGAGGTCGGCCCTGGGTCGACCTGGCGCCGGGGCTCGGGCTCCGGAAGTCCGTATGAGGTTTTTGAAACGGGCCTTGCCCGGGCCTTCGCTCCAGGAGGGCGGACACTTTCGGCGGTTGCCCCCGGTGGCTGGGCCGGGTGCCGCATCTACAATATTGCCAGGAAAGGTTCGCGGAGATTTTCGGGGACACGGATTTCGGGACCCTAGATGCCCATCTTGGGTTCCAGGAGGTCGGACGGAGGAACCTCCGGGGCCGGACCGTGCTGCAGGAGGGGGTCAAAACCGAGTTTGGCTCCATGTCGACTGGAGCCCCGGCCCGGGGGGCGGGCCGGGCGGGCAGGCCGGGCGAGAGTTCCAGGAACCCGGCCGCGATTCCGGCTTCGACCCGGTCGACTGCACGGCGGGCGTGCAGGCCGGGGGGCGACTCGCAGGGGCCCTTCCACGCTGCGGGGCCCAGCGGTTGGAGCCCGGCTACCCCGGCGAGGGGCGGAAGAACCTGCACGGCGCGGCGGGAGAACCCGGCATGCTTCCGCGTGGCAGGCCGGGCAGGAGTTCCAGGAGCCCGGCCACGATTCCTACTTCTCCCCGGTGCCCTGCCCGGAGGCCGGGCGGGCCCGGGGGCCTTCGGCGCGGGCGGCGGGCGGCTTCCGCGGCGGAGACGAGCCTCTCTGGGGCCCGGGAGGTCGGCCCTGGGTCGACCTGGCGCCGGGGCTCGGGCTCCGGAAGTCCGTATGAGGTTTTTGAAACGGGCCTTGCCCGGGCCTTCGCTCCAGGAGGGCGGACACTTTCGGCGGTTGCCCCCGGTGGCTGGGCCGGGTGCCGCATCTACAATATTGCCAGGAAAGGTTCGCGGAGATTTTCGGGGACACGGATTTCGGGACCCTGGATGCCCATCTTGGGTTCCAGGAGGTCGGACGGAGGAACCTCCGGGGCCGGACCGTGCTGCAGGAGGGGGTCAAAACCGAGTTTGGCTCCAAGTCGACTGGAGCCCCGGCCCGGGGGGCGGGCCGGGCGGGCAGGCCGGGCGAGAGTTCCAGGAACCCGGCCGCGATTCCGGCTTCGACCCGGTCGACTGCACGGCGGGCGTGCAGGCCGGGGGGCGACTCGCAGGGGCCCTTCCACGCTGCGGGGCCCAGCGGTTGGAGCCCGGCTACCCCGGCGAGGGGCGGAAGAACCTGCACGGCGCGGCGGGAGAACCCGGCATGCTTCCGCGGGGCAGGCCGGGCAGGAGTTCCAGGAGCCCGGCCACGATTCCTACTTCTCCCCGGTGCCCTGCGCGGAGGCCGGGCGGGCCCGGGGGCCTTCGGCGCGGGCATCAGGCGGCTTCCGCGGCGGAGACGTGCCTCTCTGGGGCCCGGGAGGTCGGCCCTGGGTCGACCTGGCGCCCGGGCTCGCGCTCCGGAAGTCCGTATGAGGTTTTTCAAACGGGCCTTGCCCGGGCCTTCGCTCCAGGAGGGCGGACACTTTCGGCGGTTGGCCCCGGTGGCTGGGCCGGGTGCCGCATCTACAATATTGCCAAGAAAGGTTCGCGGAGATTTTGGGGGACTCGGTTTTCAGGACCCTAAATGCCCATGTTCGGTTCCAGAAAGTCGGTCAGAGGAACCTCCGGGGCAAAAGAACCGTGCCGCGCTGCCTTGTCAACCGAGCGTGGAGGCAGCGTGCCCCGATCCGGCGGGCCTGGCCGTGCGAGAGTTCCAGGCTCTGGCCCGCGATTCCGGCTCCCGCCCCCCCCCCGGTGATGGGCTCGGAGGTCGGGCAGGCAGCGGTGCTTGCTTCCCCAGGAGTGGCGGGGCTCTCCTGACGGGGAACCGGGAGGACCTGGTGTCCGCCGTGGGACTTGGAAAACTTCTGCTCGGTTGCGTTGGGAGCGGTTAACGTGGGAGCTCCGGCCGGGACTATTGTTAGTTACTCTTACCCTGTTAGTAGCTGGGGGCCGCCCCGGTTGCGGCGGCCGATTTGACTGGCGGCACCGGCTGGTTGCCGGACGGGCGGTTAGTCCTCAGCCGAAGCTGAAAAAAGATTGTCCGGGCTCCGCCGCTGTTGGTTTCTTGGCGGCTGGGCTCCCGGTTTCAGAAAATAAAACATTGCGGGGGACAACTGAAAGAAAAACAGGGTGTGCACGTGGGGGGTCAAAGGTTCAAAACGAGTGCTCCCCCGGGGGACAGGGAGCAGAGCACCCCGGACAGCGCCCACCGGCCCGCAAACTGCTTCAGCTTGCCGGCGGCTACCGCCCAGTGGTGCTCCGCTCGGAGGCGGGCGCGCAGGACACCGAGGAAAAACGCCCCGAGGTGCCCGGGAGCCTTCCCGGCCAGAGCCTCCTTCCTGGATAGCCAGATGACGAGCTTGGCCAGAGCCAGGAGGAGGTTGACCAGTCGGTCCCGGGCCCGGGTGGGGCGACGGATGGGGAGTGCGTAAATAAACAGGTGCGGGGAATAGTGCAGCCAGAACTTGAGGAGCAGGTTCTGGAGGAGGAGGTGCAGGGGCTGCAGCCTGGCGCACTCGAGGACCAGGTGCGCCAGGGTCTCCCTCTCGTCACAAAACGGGCATCGGTCGGAGATGGTGTCAATCCGCGCCAGATACACGCCCGTCGCGGCGGCCCCGTGAAGGAGCCGCCAGCCTAGGTCCCCGGCGGCTCTCGGGACGAGCTCCGAGTAGACGCTGAGCCACCGGGGACCGTCGGCCACGCCCTCGCCAAAGTAGTCCCGCCATTGGGTGTCTTGGCGGGACGCGAGGGCGGCGTGGTGGAGCGTCCTGCGGACGAGCGTGTAGAGCTGGCGCCGGTGGGCCGTCGAGAAGCGGACCGGCGGGGTGTCCCCCAGCCTGCAGAGGTGGTGAGGGGCGGAGTGCCTCGGGGCCGGCCGCTGGGCGGGCCCTATCAGGAACTCCGCCGGGCTGGGGGATTCGGGAGGGCGGGGACCGCCCTCTCGCAGGACTCGCTCGACGTAGGCAAGGGCGTCTGCGGGCAGCGCAGCTTTCACCTCCCGGACTAGGCGCGAGCAAGTTGCACGCCCTATGGTCAGGCCCGTGCGCCGGGCCAGCGCCGCGGGGCCCAGCCATCCTCGCTCGTCGTAGTCCAGGAGGTCTCCGAGCCGGGTGACGCCCACCCGGGCCATCCTCAGGGAGGCCTCTGGCGAGGCTGCCGCCGGGACCGCCAGCTGCGGGTTAAAGAACAGCGGCTCGGCCAGCAGGTCGCCGTCCTCGGCCACCCGCGACGGAGACCTGGAGGCGGAGATCAGCCCCCAGGCCTTGAGGAGGTCTCGGTAAAAGGCCGGCAGCTCCCCCGCCACCCGCACGAGCTCCAGGCCGCGCAGGAAGAAGAGCTGCCGGTCGTATCGGAGCCCCCGGAGGCGGCGGAGGAAGGCGCGCCCCAACAGGCTCCACGCCGCGTGGCTACCGTCACTGTACAGCAGTCTCTGCAGGGCCTGGAGGCGGAACGTCAGGACCTGGCTGCGGAGGCACACCAGGCCCTGCCCCCCCTCCCGCAAGGGGAGGGTCAGCACCCGTGCAGAGACCCAGTGCCGTCTTGGCCAGAAGAACCCCAGCGCCCGTCTCTGGAGCCTGGCAAGAACCTCGGGGGGCACGGGGAGGGTATTGAAGCGGTACCAGAGCATGGACAGGATCAGCTGGTTCAACACCAGCGCCCGGCCCCGGAGGGACAGGCACCGCAGCAGCCCCGTCCACGCCCCGATCCGCCTCGCCACCCTCAGTTCTAGGTCTGCCCAATTCTGCGGGGGGGAGGGGTCCGTGGGGCTCAGGTAGACCCCCAGGTAGAGCAGCGGGCCCGCGCTCCACTCGATGCCCCGGAGCGCGGGTGGGAGCGAGCCCACCTGCCACCCGGCACCCACCGTCAGCCCGGAGCTCTTGGCCCAGTTGACCCGGGCGGAGGAGGCCGCCGAATAAACCGCCTGGCAGGCCGCCACCCGCTCCAGATCTTCCGGGCCCTGGACCGCGAGGAGCACGTCGTCGGCGTACGCCGAGAGGACCAGCCGCAGCGCCGGTTCCCGCAGCGCCAACCCGGCCACCCGCCTCCGCAGGAGGCACAGGAAGGGCTCCAGGCCTAGCGCGTACAGCTGGCCCGACATCGGGCAGCCTTGACGCACCCCCCGCCTGAACGGGATGGGTTCCGTCAGGGACCAGTTGAGCTTAACCAGGCACTCCGCGGAGGCGTACAGTACCTGGAGAGCCCGCACAAAGCGCGGTCCGAAGCCGAAGGCCCGCAGCGTGCCCGTCAGATACCCGTGGTCCATCCTGTCGAACGCCTTCTCCTGATCGAGGGAGAGCAGGCCGAACGACAGGCCCTCCCGGCGCGCCAGCTCCAGGAGGTCCCGCACCAGGTACAGGTTGTCGAAGATGGAGCGACCTTGCACCGTGTACGTCTGGTCGGGATGGATCACGTCCGCCAGCACGGACCGCAGGCGCAGCGAGACGGCCTTCGCCACCACCTTATAGTCCGTGCAGAGGAGGGACACGGGACGCCAGTTCCTCAGGTCGCGGAGGTCTCCCTTCTTCGGCAGGAGAGTCAACACCGCCCTCCTGCACGACAGGGGGAGCTCCCCGCGAGCCTCGGCCTCGGCCCAGACCGCGGCAAGGTCCGGGCCGAGCACGTCCCAGAAGGCCCGGTAGAACTCCGTGGTGAGCCCGTCCAGCCCCGGCGCCTTGTTGCCGGGCATGAGACGGAGGGCGAGCGTGAGCTCGGCCAAGGTGAGAGGAGCCTCCAGCCGGTCACGGTCGCCCGCGCCCACCTGCGGCAGTTCCTCCCAGAGCGCGCTGCGGGCCGTCGCCTCGGTCGGCTCCCGGGAAAAGAGCCTTCCGTAGAAGGCCCTCGCGCGAACTCGCAGCTCTCCCGGGGCCGAGAGGGGGGTGCCATCATCCGCCAGCAGGCAAGTGATGTGCTTTTTGGCCCCCCTCTGCTTCTCCAGGCCGTAGAAGAAACGGGAGCCGCGGTCCATCTCCCGCAGGAGGTGGACTCGCGCGCGGACGAACGCGCCGCGTGCGCGGCGGTCCTCCAGGGCTCTCAGCTCCTCCCGCCTCTCCCTGCACTCTCCGCAGAGGGACGGATCCTGCGGGTCGGCGACCAGGCGCCTCTCCAGCTCCAACACTTCCCGCTCGAGCCGCTCTATGGCCGCCTCCCGCTCCCGGGTGTGCCCCCGGGCGTAGCTGCGGCAGAAGAGCCGGATGCGCGCCTTCCCCCCGTCCCACCATCCCCGAGCCGAGGGGAAAGACTGCCGCTGCCCGCGCCAGGCCAACCAGAACTCCCGGAAGGCCGCTCCGAAGCTCGGGTCCTCCAGCAGGCTGTTGTTAAAGTGCCAGTAGGCCGACCCCCGCCGCCCGGGGCCAAACGCCACCCGGGCGCACACCAGATGGTGATCGCTGAAGGGGGCCGGCCTCACTCTGCAGGACACGGCTCGGGCATCCACGCGGGGCGAGATGTAAATCCGGTCCAACCGGGAGTGGCTCGCCCGCTCCCCCCCCACCCGCACGTACGTGGGGGCCGGGGGGCCGTCGGGGTGACAGACTCGCCAGGCGTCCACCAGGGAGTGCTCCTCCAGGATCCCCCTGAGGGCGTCCGCGGCGGCCCGGCACCGTTGCCTGCGCGAGCGGTCCTGTTCCTCGAGGGTGACGTTGAAGTCCCCGCCTAAGACCAGGCTCTCGCGAGGGCTCAAGGTGCCCAGGTAGTCGGCCGCCCGGCGGAAAAAATCCGCCGCGTCCGGTTCCGCGGCGGGGCCGTACACGTTCACAAAGTTCGTTACCGTCCCCGCCGCTCGGGCCCGGACGTGGAGCAGGCGGCCCGGCACCGCCTCAACGTCCTCTAAGATCTCCGGCCGCAGGCTCGGGGAGAACAGGGTGGCCACCCCGCACGAGGTGGCCGACAGGTGACTCAGGAAAACCCCGTCTCCCCACTCCAGCCGCCAGGCGGCGGCGTCGGCCGGAGTCGTCCAGGTCTCCTGGAGGAAAGCCACCGAGTAGCCCCCCTCCCGCAGGAAGGAGAACACCTGGCTCCTCCGGAGACCCTGCCTGCAGCCTCGGACGTTGAGGGTCGCGATGTTAAGCGACGTCATGGCTGGCGGGAGGGGGCTCCGATGGCTCGGCCGGGGGCTCGCGCAGGGCAACGCCCAGCCGGTACCCGGCCCCGCGCCCGTACACCGTCAGGGCGTCGTACATGGACCGGGCCCGGGTGTACACCCGGGCGTTGCATCTGTTCGGCCCCTTCCCCTCCCTCACCAGCGCCCTCGTGGCCTCGAGGATGCTGTTAAAGTCGCCCCAGCAGTCCAGGGCCAGCTGCACCCGGGCCGGAGCGCGCCGGGTGCTTTCCCGCTCCAAGAAGGCCACCAGGTCCTCCCTGGAGACTGCTGCTGGTGCTGGGGCTGGGGCTGGGGGGGTTGCAGGCTCAACGCTGCCTGCTGACCCCCCCGCATCCTCAGCCTGGTCAGGTCCAGTGGGGCCTGGCTGGCTGGCTTCCGCCGCCTCCGCCGCGCCTCCGGCGGAGGCTTCCTCGGCCTCCATCTGGACCTCTCGGTCCGCTTGGCTCTCCGACTCGGCCCGAGGGAGATCTGCAGCCCCTTCGCGGGGGGCCTGGCTGGGGGTGGGGGTGGGGGTGGGGGTGGGGGGGGGGGAACCTGGCCCCTGCTCTTCCTCCCCGTCAGGTGCCGCAGGGGCGGCTTGACTGGGGGCGGGGAGGGCCTCCCCCTCGGGACCCGTGCCGGAGCTCACCGGGGTGAGCCCCAGGGTCTCTTCGCTGAGGGGGGGGAGGGGCGCTGAGCTTGAGGTTGAAGCTGCTAGTGCTGTTTCTGTTGTTGTTGCTGTTGCTGTTGCTGTTGCTGTTGGGGAGGGCCCTACCTCCGCGATGGCAGGCTCAGGGGGCTCCTCCCGCATGGGCTCCTCCTCTCCTTCTCTTTCTCTCTCTCTTTCTCTCTCTCTCTCTCTCTCTCTCTTTCTGGGGCCTCCTCCACGGGGATTACCCGCACTTTCTCGGGAGGGGGGGGGTCTTCCGGAGCAGCTCTGCTGGCTGGTGAGGGGGCCTTTTGCACGTCGGCCCCCTCCCCCTCCTCGCCTGTGTCCGAGGGGGGGCCCTCCTCTAGGGAGGGATCGAGCTGCTCCGCGGCCTTTCTCTTTTGGGCCCGCCCCGATGGAGGAGGGGGGGGGCCCGCCCGCTCGCCCGCAGGGTGGTCCTCTCTATGGCCCGGAGGCTTGCCCGCGGTGGACGCTTGGCCCCGGGCCGGGGCTGGGGCTGGGGCTGGGGCTGGGGCTGGGGCTGAAGCCGGGACTGGGCCCGGCTCGGGGCCTACCTCCCTCTCCCCGTCTCCTGCTCCCTGCCCCCCGGTGACTGCGGCCGAGGCCGAGGCCGAGGCCGAGGCCGAGGCCGAGGCCGAGGCCGAGGGGGGCTCTGCCGCTGGGGGGCTCCCGCCAGGGCTCCCGCCAGGGCCGGGGGGGCTGGGGGGGCCGGTGGCAGGGCCCCCCCCTCCACTGGCGGGGGCCTGCGGTGGCCGCCGCGCTTGCCCCAAGGGGCATTCTTGGCGGAGGTGCCCTACCCCGCGGCACTTGTAACACCGCAGGTCCCCCACCGTGAAGAAGATGCGGTGCAGGGCCCCCCCAAACATTACCTGGAGGGATCCCTCCGCCCCCAGCTGCGCTCCCGCCGCCGGCTGGATCGTTACCTGCCGGCGGAACGAGCGCACGTGTCGCAGGGTGGGGTCCCGGCACCCCAAACCCAGGGGCAGCACCGGGGAGATTACCTTCCCCAGCGATGATAGTCGGGGCAGGAGGGCCCAATTAGGGAGGTACGGGGGCACCGAACTAAGGACCACCCGGGTCCCTGGCTCCTCTAGGGGCTCCACGGGGACGTACTCCCCGTCCACTGTGAGCCCCCTCTCCACCGCCTTCTGGGCGGCGGCCTCCGTGGCAAGGAAGAATACTCCCTTGCCGTGGAACCTGGAGGCCGCCACAATTTTCGGGGCCCCCACCACCCGAGCTAGGGCCCGCACGTAAGGTTCGAAGGCGGACCCTTCCCGCTCGGGCAGCCAGCATCTCACCCCATTTCTCCGGGTGAGTGCCGGGAAGGGGGCCCCCCCTCCCCCCGGGATCGAAGACGCCCAGGCGGTGGAGGTGCTGGCGCCCGGCCCCCCGCCCGGCCCCGCTGCGCGGCCGGCGGCCGCCTCGGCGTAACTGCGCGCCCCGCCCTTCTCCCGGGGGGGGGGCGCTCCTGCTGCGGGGCCGGCGCTAGGGCCGGGACTCGGGCCGGGGCCTGACTCGGCTGGGTCAGGGTCAGGGGGCGGGCTGCCTTTTGGGTTTGCGGGGCCCTTGCCTTTCCCCGCCCCCCCTTTTGCGGAGGAGGCCCCTGACGAGGAGGAGCCCTTCCCTTTCCCCTTCCCCTTGCCCCCACCCTCCGCTCTAGGGCCGGGGCCGGGGCCGGGGCCGGGGCCAGGGGCAGTGCCGGGGCCGGTGGCCCCGAGACAGGGGTCAGCCATTTCACAAACTTCAACTCCCCCTCCTTGCTTGGGAGGAGGGGGGGGGGGAGGCACCTCCTCCATGCTGCACCGTGCCGGGGGAGGACCACGGGGGTAGGGCGGCCGGGACACAGGGTCACACTGGGGAGGGGGGGGGCACGCTGCTGGCCTGCTCGGCCTTCACAAAACACCGGGAGCGGGGAGTGGAGCACAGGACGCACACAAAATGGGGCAGACACCCGGGGGGAGGGCGGGGGAGGGGAACAAAGGCAGCCCAGCCGCCACCTTTTTTTAGCACGACAAAAGCCTACTCTGAGGGGTGCTCCTGTGGGGTGCGCTGGGCTGTGCTCTTGTGGGGTGCGCTGGGCTGTGCTCTTGTAGGGTGCGCTGGCCTGTGCTCTTGTGGAGTGCGCTGGCCTGTGCTCTTGTGGAGTGCGCTGGCCTGTGCTCTTGTGGAGTGCGCTGGCCTGTGCTCTTGTGGAGTGCGCTGGCCTGTGCTCTTGTGAGGTGCGCTGGCCTGTGCTCTTGTGGAGTGCGCTGGGCTGTGCTCTTCTCCTCTGGGGTGCGCTGGGCTGTGCTCTTCTGGGGTGCGCAGGGGTCCACTGGTGCAGGAACCAAAGCAAACAAAAGCAGTAACAGTGGCAGCAGCAAACAGAAAGAAAAAACAAACCAAACAAACCAAACAAACCAAACAAACAAAGCAGCAGGAGCAGGAGCAGGAGCAGCTGCAGCTGCAGCTGCAGCCCCCCCCCAACCCCCAAGGCCAAGGCCAAGGCCAAGGCCAAGCCGGGGGGGGGGCACCAGCGGCAAGCTTGCAGTGGCAGTGGCAGTGGCACTATACAGCAGAGAGCCCCGACAGCGCCACACCCACCACCACAACCCACCAGCTGGCAGCCTGGGAACTGGCAGCACAGCCATTTTAAGCCTGTTCAGGGGTGGAGAGGGCGGGGCAAGGCCTTGAGTGGCGCACAGATTGAATGAATGAGACTCACCTGGAAACAGCCTAGTGGCCAGAACTGGCATGACATGCTGCCTGGAAGTCCCAATAGGAATACATGGGCTCAACCTGGCGCCCGGGCTCCTGCTCCGGAAGTCCGTATGAGGTTTTTGAAACGGGCCTTGCCCGGGCCTTCGCTCCAGGAGGGCGGACACTTTCGGCGGTTGGCCCCGGTGGCTGGGCCGGGTGCCGCATCTACAATATTGCCAGGAAAGGTTCGCGGAGATTTTGGGGGACTCGGTTTTCAGGACCCTAAATGCCCATGTTCGGTTCCAGAAAGTCGTTCAGAGGAACCTCCGGGGCAAAAGAACCGTGCCGCGCTGCCTTGTCAACCGAGCGTGGAGGCAGCGTGCCCCGATCCGGCGGGCCTGGCCGTGCGAGAGTTCCAGGCTCTGGCCCGCGATTCCGGCTCCCGCCCCCCCCCCCCGGTGATGGGCTCGGAGGTCGGGCAGGCAGCGGTGCTTGCTTCCCCAGGAGTGGCGGGGCTCTCCTGACGGGGAACCGGGAGGACCTGGTGTCCGCCGTGGGACTTGGAAAACTTCTGCTCGGTTGCGTTGGGAGCGGTTAACGTGGGAGCTCCGGCCGGGACTATTGTTAGTTACTCTTACCCTGTTAGTAGCTGGGGGCCGCCCCGGTTGCGGCGGCCGATTTGACTGGCGGCACCGGCTGGTTGCCGGACGGGCGGTTAGTCCTCAGCCGAAGCTGAAAAAAGATTGTCCGGGCTCCGCCGCTGTTGGTTTCTTGGCGGCTGGGCTCCCGGTTTCAGAAAATAAAACATTGCGGGGGACAACTGAAAGAAAAACAGGGTGTGCACGTGGGGGGTCAAAGGTTCAAAACGAGTGCTCCCCCGGGGGACAGGGAGCAGAGCACCCCGGACAGCGCCCACCGGCCCGCAAACTGCTTCAGCTTGCCGGCGGCTACCGCCCAGTGGTGCTCCGCTCGGAGGCGGGCGCGCAGGACACCGAGGAAAAACGCCCCGAGGTGCCCGGGAGCCTTCCCGGCCAGAGCCTCCTTCCTGGATAGCCAGATGACGAGCTTGGCCAGAGCCAGGAGGAGGTTGACCAGTCGGTCCCGGGCCCGGGTGGGGCGACGGATGGGGAGTGCGTAAATAAACAGGTGCGGGGAATAGTGCAGCCAGAACTTGAGGAGCAGGTTCTGGAGGAGGAGGTGCAGGGGCTGCAGCCTGGCGCACTCGAGGACCAGGTGCGCCAGGGTCTCCCTCTCGTCACAAAACGGGCATCGGTCGGAGATGGTGTCAATCCGCGCCAGATACACGCCCGTCGCGGCGGCCCCGTGAAGGAGCCGCCAGCCTAGGTCCCCGGCGGCTCTCGGGACGAGCTCCGAGTAGACGCTGAGCCACCGGGGACCGTCGGCCACGCCCTCGCCAAAGTAGTCCCGCCATTGGGTGTCTTGGCGGGACGCGAGGGCGGCGTGGTGGAGCGTCCTGCGGACGAGCGTGTAGAGCTGGCGCCGGTGGGCCGTCGAGAAGCGGACCGGCGGGGTGTCCCCCAGCCTGCAGAGGTGGTGAGGGGCGGAGTGCCTCGGGGCCGGCCGCTGGGCGGGCCCTATCAGGAACTCCGCCGGGCTGGGGGATTCGGGAGGGCGGGGACCGCCCTCTCGCAGGACTCGCTCGACGTAGGCAAGGGCGTCTGCGGGCAGCGCAGCTTTCACCTCCCGGACTAGGCGCGAGCAAGTTGCACGCCCTATGGTCAGGCCCGTGCGCCGGGCCAGCGCCGCGGGGCCCAGCCATCCTCGCTCGTCGTAGTCCAGGAGGTCTCCGAGCCGGGTGACGCCCACCCGGGCCATCCTCAGGGAGGCCTCTGGCGAGGCTGCCGCCGGGACCGCCAGCTGCGGGTTAAAGAACAGCGGCTCGGCCAGCAGGTCGCCGTCCTCGGCCACCCGCGACGGAGACCTGGAGGCGGAGATCAGCCCCCAGGCCTTGAGGAGGTCTCGGTAAAAGGCCGGCAGCTCCCCCGCCACCCGCACGAGCTCCAGGCCGCGCAGGAAGAAGAGCTGCCGGTCGTATCGGAGCCCCCGGAGGCGGCGGAGGAAGGCGCGCCCCAACAGGCTCCACGCCGCGTGGCTACCGTCACTGTACAGCAGTCTCTGCAGGGCCTGGAGGCGGAACGTCAGGACCTGGCTGCGGAGGCACACCAGGCCCTGCCCCCCCTCCCGCAAGGGGAGGGTCAGCACCCGTGCAGAGACCCAGTGCCGTCTTGGCCAGAAGAACCCCAGCGCCCGTCTCTGGAGCCTGGCAAGAACCTCGGGGGGCACGGGGAGGGTATTGAAGCGGTACCAGAGCATGGACAGGATCAGCTGGTTCAACACCAGCGCCCGGCCCCGGAGGGACAGGCACCGCAGCAGCCCCGTCCACGCCCCGATCCGCCTCGCCACCCTCAGTTCTAGGTCTGCCCAATTCTGCGGGGGGGAGGGGTCCGTGGGGCTCAGGTAGACCCCCAGGTAGAGCAGCGGGCCCGCGCTCCACTCGATGCCCCGGAGCGCGGGTGGGAGCGAGCCCACCTGCCACCCGGCACCCACCGTCAGCCCGGAGCTCTTGGCCCAGTTGACCCGGGCGGAGGAGGCCGCCGAATAAACCGCCTGGCAGGCCGCCACCCGCTCCAGATCTTCCGGGCCCTGGACCGCGAGGAGCACGTCGTCGGCGTACGCCGAGAGGACCAGCCGCAGCGCCGGTTCCCGCAGCGCCAACCCGGCCACCCGCCTCCGCAGGAGGCACAGGAAGGGCTCCAGGCCTAGCGCGTACAGCTGGCCCGACATCGGGCAGCCTTGACGCACCCCCCGCCTGAACGGGATGGGTTCCGTCAGGGACCAGTTGAGCTTAACCAGGCACTCCGCGGAGGCGTACAGTACCTGGAGAGCCCGCACAAAGCGCGGTCCGAAGCCGAAGGCCCGCAGCGTGCCCGTCAGATACCCGTGGTCCATCCTGTCGAACGCCTTCTCCTGATCGAGGGAGAGCAGGCCGAACGACAGGCCCTCCCGGCGCGCCAGCTCCAGGAGGTCCCGCACCAGGTACAGGTTGTCGAAGATGGAGCGACCTTGCACCGTGTACGTCTGGTCGGGATGGATCACGTCCGCCAGCACGGACCGCAGGCGCAGCGAGACGGCCTTCGCCACCACCTTATAGTCCGTGCAGAGGAGGGACACGGGACGCCAGTTCCTCAGGTCGCGGAGGTCTCCCTTCTTCGGCAGGAGAGTCAACACCGCCCTCCTGCACGACAGGGGGAGCTCCCCGCGAGCCTCGGCCTCGGCCCAGACCGCGGCAAGGTCCGGGCCGAGCACGTCCCAGAAGGCCCGGTAGAACTCCGTGGTGAGCCCGTCCAGCCCCGGCGCCTTGTTGCCGGGCATGAGACGGAGGGCGAGCGTGAGCTCGGCCAAGGTGAGAGGAGCCTCCAGCCGGTCACGGTCGCCCGCGCCCACCTGCGGCAGTTCCTCCCAGAGCGCGCTGCGGGCCGTCGCCTCGGTCGGCTCCCGGGAAAAGAGCCTTCCGTAGAAGGCCCTCGCGCGAACTCGCAGCTCTCCCGGGGCCGAGAGGGGGGTGCCATCATCCGCCAGCAGGCAAGTGATGTGCTTTTTGGCCCCCCTCTGCTTCTCCAGGCCGTAGAAGAAACGGGAGCCGCGGTCCATCTCCCGCAGGAGGTGGACTCGCGCGCGGACGAACGCGCCGCGTGCGCGGCGGTCCTCCAGGGCTCTCAGCTCCTCCCGCCTCTCCCTGCACTCTCCGCAGAGGGACGGATCCTGCGGGTCGGCGACCAGGCGCCTCTCCAGCTCCAACACTTCCCGCTCGAGCCGCTCTATGGCCGCCTCCCGCTCCCGGGTGTGCCCCCGGGCGTAGCTGCGGCAGAAGAGCCGGATGCGCGCCTTCCCCCCGTCCCACCATCCCCGAGCCGAGGGGAAAGACTGCCGCTGCCCGCGCCAGGCCAACCAGAACTCCCGGAAGGCCGCTCCGAAGCTCGGGTCCTCCAGCAGGCTGTTGTTAAAGTGCCAGTAGGCCGACCCCCGCCGCCCGGGGCCAAACGCCACCCGGGCGCACACCAGATGGTGATCGCTGAAGGGGGCCGGCCTCACTCTGCAGGACACGGCTCGGGCATCCACGCGGGGCGAGATGTAAATCCGGTCCAACCGGGAGTGGCTCGCCCGCTCCCCCCCCACCCGCACGTACGTGGGGGCCGGGGGGCCGTCGGGGTGACAGACTCGCCAGGCGTCCACCAGGGAGTGCTCCTCCAGGATCCCCCTGAGGGCGTCCGCGGCGGCCCGGCACCGTTGCCTGCGCGAGCGGTCCTGTTCCTCGAGGGTGACGTTGAAGTCCCCGCCTAAGACCAGGCTCTCGCGAGGGCTCAAGGTGCCCAGGTAGTCGGCCGCCCGGCGGAAAAAATCCGCCGCGTCCGGTTCCGCGGCGGGGCCGTACACGTTCACAAAGTTCGTTACCGTCCCCGCCGCTCGGGCCCGGACGTGGAGCAGGCGGCCCGGCACCGCCTCAACGTCCTCTAAGATCTCCGGCCGCAGGCTCGGGGAGAACAGGGTGGCCACCCCGCACGAGGTGGCCGACAGGTGACTCAGGAAAACCCCGTCTCCCCACTCCAGCCGCCAGGCGGCGGCGTCGGCCGGAGTCGTCCAGGTCTCCTGGAGGAAAGCCACCGAGTAGCCCCCCTCCCGCAGGAAGGAGAACACCTGGCTCCTCCGGAGACCCTGCCTGCAGCCTCGGACGTTGAGGGTCGCGATGTTAAGCGACGTCATGGCTGGCGGGAGGGGGCTCCGATGGCTCGGCCGGGGGCTCGCGCAGGGCAACGCCCAGCCGGTACCCGGCCCCGCGCCCGTACACCGTCAGGGCGTCGTACATGGACCGGGCCCGGGTGTACACCCGGGCGTTGCATCTGTTCGGCCCCTTCCCCTCCCTCACCAGCGCCCTCGTGGCCTCGAGGATGCTGTTAAAGTCGCCCCAGCAGTCCAGGGCCAGCTGCACCCGGGCCGGAGCGCGCCGGGTGCTTTCCCGCTCCAAGAAGGCCACCAGGTCCTCCCTGGAGACTGCTGCTGGTGCTGGGGCTGGGGCTGGGGGGGTTGCAGGCTCAACGCTGCCTGCTGACCCCCCCGCATCCTCAGCCTGGTCAGGTCCAGTGGGGCCTGGCTGGCTGGCTTCCGCCGCCTCCGCCGCGCCTCCGGCGGAGGCTTCCTCGGCCTCCATCTGGACCTCTCGGTCCGCTTGGCTCTCCGACTCGGCCCGAGGGAGATCTGCAGCCCCTTCGCGGGGGGCCTGGCTGGGGGTGGGGGTGGGGGTGGGGGTGGGGGGGGGGGAACCTGGCCCCTGCTCTTCCTCCCCGTCAGGTGCCGCAGGGGCGGCTTGACTGGGGGCGGGGAGGGCCTCCCCCTCGGGACCCGTGCCGGAGCTCACCGGGGTGAGCCCCAGGGTCTCTTCGCTGAGGGGGGGGAGGGGCGCTGAGCTTGAGGTTGAAGCTGCTAGTGCTGTTTCTGTTGTTGTTGCTGTTGCTGTTGCTGTTGCTGTTGGGGAGGGCCCTACCTCCGCGATGGCAGGCTCAGGGGGCTCCTCCCGCATGGGCTCCTCCTCTCCTTCTCTTTCTCTCTCTCTTTCTCTCTCTCTCTCTCTCTCTCTTTCTGGGGCCTCCTCCACGGGGATTACCCGCACTTTCTCGGGAGGGGGGGGGTCTTCCGGAGCAGCTCTGCTGGCTGGTGAGGGGGCCTTTTGCACGTCGGCCCCCTCCCCCTCCTCGCCTGTGTCCGAGGGGGGGCCCTCCTCTAGGGAGGGATCGAGCTGCTCCGCGGCCTTTCTCTTTTGGGCCCGCCCCGATGGAGGAGGGGGGGGGCCCGCCCGCTCGCCCGCAGGGTGGTCCTCTCTATGGCCCGGAGGCTTGCCCGCGGTGGACGCTTGGCCCCGGGCCGGGGCTGGGGCTGGGGCTGGGGCTGGGGCTGGGGCTGAAGCCGGGACTGGGCCCGGCTCGGGGCCTACCTCCCTCTCCCCGTCTCCTGCTCCCTGCCCCCCGGTGACTGCGGCCGAGGCCGAGGCCGAGGCCGAGGCCGAGGGGGGCTCTGCCGCTGGGGGGCTCCCGCCAGGGCTCCCGCCAGGGCCGGGGGGGCTGGGGGGGCCGGTGGCAGGGCCCCCCCCTCCACTGGCGGGGGCCTGCGGTGGCCGCCGCGCTTGCCCCAAGGGGCATTCTTGGCGGAGGTGCCCTACCCCGCGGCACTTGTAACACCGCAGGTCCCCCACCGTGAAGAAGATGCGGTGCAGGGCCCCCCCAAACATTACCTGGAGGGATCCCTCCGCCCCCAGCTGCGCTCCCGCCGCCGGCTGGATCGTTACCTGCCGGCGGAACGAGCGCACGTGTCGCAGGGTGGGGTCCCGGCACCCCAAACCCAGGGGCAGCACCGGGGAGATTACCTTCCCCAGCGATGATAGTCGGGGCAGGAGGGCCCAATTAGGGAGGTACGGGGGCACCGAACTAAGGACCACCCGGGTCCCTGGCTCCTCTAGGGGCTCCACGGGGACGTACTCCCCGTCCACTGTGAGCCCCCTCTCCACCGCCTTCTGGGCGGCGGCCTCCGTGGCAAGGAAGAATACTCCCTTGCCGTGGAACCTGGAGGCCGCCACAATTTTCGGGGCCCCCACCACCCGAGCTAGGGCCCGCACGTAAGGTTCGAAGGCGGACCCTTCCCGCTCGGGCAGCCAGCATCTCACCCCATTTCTCCGGGTGAGTGCCGGGAAGGGGGCCCCCCCTCCCCCCGGGATCGAAGACGCCCAGGCGGTGGAGGTGCTGGCGCCCGGCCCCCCGCCCGGCCCCGCTGCGCGGCCGGCGGCCGCCTCGGCGTAACTGCGCGCCCCGCCCTTCTCCCGGGGGGGGGGCGCTCCTGCTGCGGGGCCGGCGCTAGGGCCGGGACTCGGGCCGGGGCCTGACTCGGCTGGGTCAGGGTCAGGGGGCGGGCTGCCTTTTGGGTTTGCGGGGCCCTTGCCTTTCCCCGCCCCCCCTTTTGCGGAGGAGGCCCCTGACGAGGAGGAGCCCTTCCCTTTCCCCTTCCCCTTGCCCCCACCCTCCGCTCTAGGGCCGGGGCCGGGGCCGGGGCCGGGGCCAGGGGCAGTGCCGGGGCCGGTGGCCCCGAGACAGGGGTCAGCCATTTCACAAACTTCAACTCCCCCTCCTTGCTTGGGAGGAGGGGGGGGGGGAGGCACCTCCTCCATGCTGCACCGTGCCGGGGGAGGACCACGGGGGTAGGG
>NW_026775379.1:0-5000 GCF_030867095.1 Alligator mississippiensis | reverse complement strand
GGGGAGCGAAAAAGCCCCTAGGAATACATGGGGTTGACCTGGGGACCGAGAAAGCCCATAGGAACACATGGGGTTGACCTGGGGACCGAAAAAGCCCATAGCAACACATGGGGCTGACCTGGGGACCGAAAGAGCCCATCGGCATCCATGGGGGGGAGCTGGGGAGCGGAAAAGCCCCTAGGAATACATGGGGTGGAGCTGGGGAGCGAAAAAACCCCTAGGAATACTTGGGGGGGAGCTGGGGAGCGAAAAAGCCCTTAGGAATACATGGGGGGGGAGCTGGGGAGCGGAAAAGCCCCTAGGAATACATGGGGGGGAGCTGGGGAGCGAAAAAGCCCCTAGGAATACTTGGGGTGGAGCTGGGGACCGAAAAAGCCCTTAGGAATACATGGGGTGGAGCTGGGGAGCGAAAAAGCCCCTAGGAATACTTGGGGTTGAGCTGGGGACTGAAAATCCCCATAGGAATAAATGGGGTTGACCTGGGGAGCGGAAAAGCCCCTAGGAATACTTGGGGTGGAGCTGGGGACCGAAAAAGCCCATAGGCATCCATGGGGTTGACCTGGGGAGCGAAAATCCCCATAGGCATCCATGGGGTTGACCTGGGGAGCGAAAATCCCCATAGGCATACGTGGGGTTGACCTGGTGCCCGCCCCCCCCACGGAAGTCCGTATGAGGTTTTTGAAACGGGCCTTGCCCGGGCCTTCGATCCAGGAGGGCGGACACTTTCGGCGGTTCGTCCCGGTGGCTGGGCCGGGTGCCGCATCTACAATATAGCCAAGAAACGTTCGCGGAGATTTTCGAGAACACGTTTTTAAGGACCCTCAATGCCCATGTTCGGTTCCAGAAAGCCGGTCAGAGGGATCTTCGGGGCAGAACCCTGCCGTGTTGAGGGGCCAAACCCGAGTTTGGAGCCAGGTCAACGGGGAAAACCGGAAAAGGGCCGGAGAAGGCGGTCAGGCCGGGCGAGAGTTCCAGGAGCTCGGCCACAATTCCGATTTCGTCCCGGTCAAGGGCTCCGTGGAAGGGCAGCCCGGGGGCGGGTCCAAGGGCCCCGGCAGGGACCCGGGCCTCCGGGGTCGGAGCCCAGGCACCCCGCCGAGGGGTGGTCGTCCCGGGCCAAGGCGGCGGGAGCCCGGGCAGGACTCCGCGGGGCAGGCCGGGCGGGAGTTCCAGGAGCCCGGCCGCGATTCCGACTTCTCCCCGGTGCCCTGCCCGGAGGCCGGGCAGGTCCGGGGGCCTTCGGCGCGGGCGGCGGGCTGCTCCCGCGGGGGAGACGAGCCGTGCTGGGCCCCGGGAGGGAGGCCCGGGGTCGACCTGGCGCCGGGGCTCCGGCCCTGGAAGTCCCGATGAGGTTTTTCAAACGGCCCGTGCCCGGGCCTTCGCTCCAGGAGGGCGGACACTTTCGGCGGTTGCCCCCGGTGGCTGGGCCGGGTGCCGCATCTACAATATTGCCAGGAAAGGTCCGCGGAGATTTTCGGGGACACGGTTTTCGGGACCCTAGTTGCCCATCTTGGGTTCCAGGAGGTCGGGCAGGGGTACCTCCGGGACCGGACCGTGCTGCAGGAGGGGCTCAACCCCGGGTTTGGCTCCATGTCGACTGGAGCTCCGGCCCAGGGGCGGGCCGGGCGAGAGTTCCAGGAGCCCGGCCGCGATTCCGGCTTCTCCCCGGTGCCCTGCCCGGAGGCCGGGCAGGTCCGGGGGCCTTCGGCGCGGGCGGCGGGCTGCTCCCGCGGGGGAGACGAGCCTCTCTGGGGCCCGGGAGGTTGGCCCTGGGTCGACCTGGCGCCGGGGCTCGGGCTCCGGAAGTCCGTATGAGGTTTTTCAAACGGGCCTTGCCCGGGCCTTCGCTCCAGGAGGGCGGACACTTTCGGCGGTTGCCCCCGGCGGCTGGGCCGGGTGCCGCATCTACAATATTGCCAGGAAAGGTTCGCGGAGATTTTCGAGGACACGGGTTTCGGGACCCTAGATGCCCATCTTGGGTTCCAGGAGCTCGGACGGAGGAACCTCCGGGGCCGGACCGTTCCGAAGGAGGGGGTCAAAACCGAGTTTGGCTCCATGTCGACTGGAGCTCCGGCCCCGGGGCGGGCCGGGCGGCCTGCCCGGCGAGAGTTCCAGGAGCCCGGCCGCGATTCCGGCTTCTCCCCGGTGCCCTGCCCGGAGGCCGGGCGGGCCCGGGGGCCTTCGGCGCGGGCGGCAGGCGGCTTCCGCGGCGGAGACGAGCCTCTCTGGGGCCCGGGAGGTGGGCCCTGGGTCGACCTGCCGCCGGGGCTCGGGCTCCGGAAGTCCGTATGAGGTTTTTCAAACGGGCCTTGCCCGGGTCTTCGCTCCAGGAGGGCGGACACTTTCGGCGGTTGCCCCCGGCGGCTGGGCCGGGTGCCGCATCTACAATATTGCCAGGAAAGGTTCGCGGAGATTTTCGAGGACACGGGTTTCGGGACCCTAGATGCCCATCTTGGGTTCCAGGAGGCCGGACGGAGGAACCTCCGGGGCCGGACCGTGCTGCAGGAGAGGTTCAACCCCGAGTTTGGCTCCATGTCGACTGGAGCTCCGGCCCGGGGGGCGGGCCGGGCGGCCTGGCCGGGCGAGAGTTCCAGGAGCCCGGCCGCGATTCCTACTTCTCCCCGGTGCCCTGCCCGGAGGCCGGGCGGGTCCGGGGGCCTTCGGCGCGGGCAGCGGGCTGCTCCCGCGGGGGAGACGAGCCGCCCTAACGCCCGGGAGGGAGGCCCGGGGTCGACCTGGCTCCCGAGCTCCGGCCCTGGAAGTCCGTATGAGGATTTTCAAACGGGCCGTGCCCGGGCCTTCGCTCCAGGAGGCCGGACACTTTCGGCGGTTGCTCCCGGCGGCTGGGCCGGGTGCCACATCTACAATATTGCCAGGAAAGGTCCGCGGAGATTTTCGGGGACACGGTTTTCGGGACCCTAGATGCCCATCTTGGGTTCCAGGAGGTCGGACGGAGGAACCTCCGGGGCCGGACCGTGCTGCAGGAGAGGTTCAACCGCGAGTTTGGCTCCATGTCGACTGGAGCTCCGGCCCAGGGGCGGGCCGAGCGGCTTGGCCGGGCGAGAGTTCCAGGAGCCCGGCCGCGATTCCTACTTCTCCCCGGTGCCCTGCCCGGAGGCCGGGCGGGTCCGGGGGCCTTCGGCGCGGGCAGCGGGCTGCTCCCGCGGGGGAGACGAGCCGTGCTGGGCCCCGGGAGGGAGGCCCGCGGTCGACCTGGCGCCGGGGCTCCGGCCCTGGAAGTCCGTATGAGGTTTTTCAAACGGGCCTTGCCCGGGCCTTCGCTCCAGGAGGGCGGACACTTTCGGCGGTTGCCCCCGGTGGCTGGGCCGGGTGCCGCATCTACAATATTGCCAGGAAAGGTTCGCGGAGATTTTCGGGGACACGGATTTCGGGACCCTAGATGCCCATCTTGGGTTCCAGGAGGTCGGACGGAGGAACCTCCGGGGCCGGACCGTGCTGCAGGAGGGGGTCAAAACCGAGTTTGGCTCCATGTCGACTGGAGCTCCGGCCCGGGGGGCGGGCCGGGCGGGCAGGCCGGGCGAGAGTTCCAGGAACCCGGCCGCGATTCCGGCTTCGACCCGGTCGACTGCACGGCGGGCGTGCAGGCCGGGGGGCGACTCGCAGGGGCCCTTCCAGGCTGCGGGGCCCAGCGGTTGGAGCCCGGCTACCCCGGCGAAGGGGCGGAAGAACCTGCACGGCGCGGCGGGAGAACCCGGCATGCTTCCGCGGGGCAGGCCGGGCAGGAGTTCCAGGAGCCCGGCCACGATTCCTACTTCTCCCCGGTGCCCTGCCCGGAGGCCGGGCGGGCCCGGGGGCCTTCGGCGCGGGCATCAGGCGGCTTCCGCGGCGGAGACGTGCCTCTCTGGGGCCCGGGAGGTTGGCCCTGGGTCGACCTGGCGCCCGGGCTCGCGCTCCGGAAGTCCGTATGAGGTTTTTCAAACGGGCCTTGCCCGGGCCTTCGCTCCAGGAGGGCGGACACTTTCGGCGGTTGCCCCCGGTGGCTGGGCCGGGTGCCGCATCTACAATATTGCCAGGAAAGGTTCGCGGAGATTTTCGGGGACACGGATTTCGGGACCCTAGATGCCCATCTTGGGTTCCAGGAGGTCGGACGGGCGAACCTGCGGGGCCGGACCGTGCTGCAGGAGGGGGTCAAAACCGAGTTTGGCTCCATGTCGACTGGCGCTCCGGCCCGGGGGGCGGGCCGGGCGGGCAGGCCGGGCGAGAGTTCCAGGAACCCGGCCGCGATTCCGGCTTCGACCCGGTCGACTGCACGGCGGGCGTGCAGGCCGGCGGCGACTCGCAGGGCCCCTTCCAGGCAGCGGGGCCCAGCGGTTGGAGCCCGGCTACCCCGGCGAGGGGCGGAAGAACCTGCACGGCGCGGCCGGAGAACCCGGCATGCTTCCGCGTGGCAGGCCGGGCAGGAGTTCCAGGAGCCCGTCCACGATTCCTACTTCTCCCCGGTGCCCTGCCCGGAGGCCGGGCGGGCCCGGGGGCCTTCGCCGCGGGCGGCGGGCGGCTTCCGCGGCGGAGACGAGCCTCTCTGGGGCCCGGGAGGTCGGCCCTGGGTCGACCTGGCGCCGGGGCTCGGGCTCCGGAAGTCCGTATGAGGTTTTTCAAACGGGCCTTGCCCGGGCCTTCGTTCCAGGAGGGCGGACACTTTCGGCGGTTGCCCCCGGCGGCTGGGCCGGGTGCCGCATCTACAATATTGCCAGGAAAGGTTCGCGGAGATTTTCGGGGACACGGATTTCGGGACCCTAGATGCCCATCTTGGGTTCCAGGAGGTCGGAGGGAGGAACCTCCGGGGCCGGACCGTGCTGCAGGAGGGGGTCAAAACCGAGTTTGGCTCCAAGTCGACTGGAGCTCCGGCCCGGGGGGCGGGCCGGGCGGGCAGGCCGGGCGAGAGTTCCAGGAACCCGGCCGCGATTCCGGCTTCGACCCGGTCGACTGCACGGCGGGCGTGCAGGCCGGGGGGCGACTCGCAGGGGCCCTTCCAGGCTGCG
>NW_026775378.1:87500-92500 GCF_030867095.1 Alligator mississippiensis | reverse complement strand
CGGCCGGGTTCCTGGAACTCTCGCCCGGCCTGCCCGCCCGGCCCGCCCCCCGGGCCGGGGCTCCAGTCGACATGGAGCCAAACTCGGTTTTGACCCCCTCCTGCAGCACGGTCCGGCCCCGGAGGTTCCTCCGTCCGACCTCCTGGAACCCAAGATGGGCATCCAGGGTCCCGAAATCCGTGTCCCCGAAAATCTCCGCGAACCTTTCCTGGCAATATTGTAGATGCGGCACCCGGCCCAGCCACCGGGGGCAACCGCCGAAAGTGTCCGCCCTCCTGGAGCGAAGGCCCGGGCAAGGCCCGTTTCAAAAACCTCATACGGACTTCCGGAGCCCGAGCCCCGGCGCCAGGTCGACCCAGGGCCGACCTCCCGGGCCCCAGAGAGGCTCGTCTCCGCCGCGGAAGCCGCCCGCCGCCCGCGCCGAAGGCCCCCGGGCCCGCCCGGCCTCCGGGCAGGGCACCGGGGAGAAGTAGGAATCGTGGCCGGGCTCCTGGAACTCCTGCCCGGCCTGCCACGCGGAAGCATGCCGGGTTCTCCCGCCGCGCCGTGCAGGTTCTTCCGCCCCTCGCCGGGGTAGCCGGGCTCCAACCGCTGGGCCCCGCAGCGTGGAAGGGCCCCTGCGAGTCGCCCCCCGGCCTGCACGCCCGCCGTGCAGTCGACCGGGTCGAAGCCGGAATCGCGGCCGGGTTCCTGGAACTCTCGCCCGGCCTGCCCGCCCGGCCCGCCCCCCGGGCCGGGGCTCCAGTCGACTTGGAGCCAAACTCGGTTTTGACCCCCTCCTGCAGCACGGTCCGGCCCCGGAGGTTCCTCCGTCCGACCTCCTGGAACCCAAGATGGGCATCCAGGGTCCCGAAATCCGTGTCCCCGAAAATCTCCGCGAACCTTTCCTGGCAATATTGTAGATGCGGCACCCGGCCCAGCCACCGGGGGCAACCGCCGAAAGTGTCCGCCCTCCTGGAGCGAAGGCCCGGGCAAGGCCCGTTTCAAAAACCTCATACGGACTTCCGGAGCCCGAGCCCCGGCGCCAGGTCGACCCAGGGCCGACCTCCCGGGCCCCAGAGAGGCTCGTCTCCGCCGCGGAAGCCGCCCGCCGCCCGCGGCGAAGGCCCCCGGGCCCGCCCGGCCTCCGGGCAGGGCACCGGGGAGAAGTAGGAATCGTGGCCGGGCTCCTGGAACTCCTGCCCGGCCTGCCACGCGGAAGCATGCCGGGTTCTCCCGCCGCGCCGTGCAGGTTCTTCCGCCCCTCGCCGGGGTAGCCGGGCTCCAACCGCTGGGCCCCGCAGCGTGGAAGGGCCCCTGCGAGTCGCCCCCCGGCCTGCACGCCCGCCGTGCAGTCGACCGGGTCGAAGCCGGAATCGCGGCCGGGTTCCTGGAACTCTCGCCCGGCCTGCCCGCCCGGCCCGCCCCCCGGGCCGGGGCTCCAGTCGACTTGGAGCCAAACTCGGTTTTGACCCCCTCCTGCAGCACGGTCCGGCCCCGGAGGTTCCTCCGTCCGACCTCCTGGAACCCAAGATGGGCATCCAGGGTCCCGAAATCCGTGTCCCCGAAAATCTCCGCGAACCTTTCCTGGCAATATTGTAGATGCGGCACCCGGCCCAGCCACCGGGGGCAACCGCCGAAAGTGTCCGCCCTCCTGGAGCGAAGGCCCGGGCAAGGCCCGTTTCAAAAACCTCATACGGACTTCCGGAGCCCGAGCCCCGGCGCCAGGTCGACCCAGGGCCGACCTCCCGGGCCCCAGAGAGGCTCGTCTCCGCCGCGGAAGCCGCCCGCCGCCCGCGGCGAAGGCCCCCGGGCCCGCCCGGCCTCCGGGCAGGGCACCGGGGAGAAGTAGGAATCGTGGCCGGGCTCCTGGAACTCCTGCCCGGCCTGCCACGCGGAAGCATGCCGGGTTCTCCCGCCGCGCCGTGCAGGTTCTTCCGCCCCTCGCCGGGGTAGCCGGGCTCCAACCGCTGGGCCCCGCAGCGTGGAAGGGCCCCTGCGAGTCGCCCCCCGGCCTGCACGCCCGCCGTGCAGTCGACCGGGTCGAAGCCGGAATCGCGGCCGGGTTCCTGGAACTCTCGCCCGGCCTGCCCGCCCGGCCCGCCCCCCGGGCCGGGGCTCCAGTCGACATGGAGCCAAACTCGGTTTTGACCCCCTCCTGCAGCACGGTCCGGCCCCGGAGGTTCCTCCGTCCGACCTCCTGGAACCCAAGATGGGCATCCAGGGTCCCGAAATCCGTGTCCCCGAAAATCTCCGCGAACCTTTCCTGGCAATATTGTAGATGCGGCACCCGGCCCAGCCACCGGGGGCAACCGCCGAAAGTGTCCGCCCTCCTGGAGCGAAGGCCCGGGCAAGGCCCGTTTCAAAAACCTCATACGGACTTCCGGAGCCCGAGCCCCGGCGCCAGGTCGACCCAGGGCCGACCTCCCGGGCCCCAGAGAGGCTCGTCTCCGCCGCGGAAGCCGCCCGCCGCCCGCGCCGAAGGCCCCCGGGCCCGCCCGGCCTCCGGGCAGGGCACCGGGGAGAAGTAGGAATCGTGGCCGGGCTCCTGGAACTCCTGCCCGGCCTGCCACGCGGAAGCATGCCGGGTTCTCCCGCCGCGCCGTGCAGGTTCTTCCGCCCCTCGCCGGGGTAGCCGGGCTCCAACCGCTGGGCCCCGCAGCGTGGAAGGGCCCCTGCGAGTCGCCCCCCGGCCTGCACGCCCGCCGTGCAGTCGACCGGGTCGAAGCCGGAATCGCGGCCGGGTTCCTGGAACTCTCGCCCGGCCTGCCCGCCCGGCCCGCCCCCCGGGCCGGGGCTCCAGTCGACTTGGAGCCAAACTCGGTTTTGACCCCCTCCTGCAGCACGGTCCGGCCCCGGAGGTTCCTCCGTCCGACCTCCTGGAACCCAAGATGGGCATCCAGGGTCCCGAAATCCGTGTCCCCGAAAATCTCCGCGAACCTTTCCTGGCAATATTGTAGATGCGGCACCCGGCCCAGCCACCGGGGGCAACCGCCGAAAGTGTCCGCCCTCCTGGAGCGAAGGCCCGGGCAAGGCCCGTTTCAAAAACCTCATACGGACTTCCGGAGCCCGAGCCCCGGCGCCAGGTCGACCCAGGGCCGACCTCCCGGGCCCCAGAGAGGCTCGTCTCCGCCGCGGAAGCCGCCCGCCGCCCGCGGCGAAGGCCCCCGGGCCCGCCCGGCCTCCGGGCAGGGCACCGGGGAGAAGTAGGAATCGTGGCCGGGCTCCTGGAACTCCTGCCCGGCCTGCCACGCGGAAGCATGCCGGGTTCTCCCGCCGCGCCGTGCAGGTTCTTCCGCCCCTCGCCGGGGTAGCCGGGCTCCAACCGCTGGGCCCCGCAGCGTGGAAGGGCCCCTGCGAGTCGCCCCCCGGCCTGCACGCCCGCCGTGCAGTCGACCGGGTCGAAGCCGGAATCGCGGCCGGGTTCCTGGAACTCTCGCCCGGCCTGCCCGCCCGGCCCGCCCCCCGGGCCGGGGCTCCAGTCGACATGGAGCCAAACTCGGTTTTGACCCCCTCCTGCAGCACGGTCCGGCCCCGGAGGTTCCTCCGTCCGACCTCCTGGAACCCAAGATGGGCATCCAGGGTCCCGAAATCCGTGTCCCCGAAAATCTCCGCGAACCTTTCCTGGCAATATTGTAGATGCGGCACCCGGCCCAGCCACCGGGGGCAACCGCCGAAAGTGTCCGCCCTCCTGGAGCGAAGGCCCGGGCAAGGCCCGTTTCAAAAACCTCATACGGACTTCCGGAGCCCGAGCCCCGGCGCCAGGTCGACCCAGGGCCGACCTCCCGGGCCCCAGAGAGGCTCGTCTCCGCCGCGGAAGCCGCCCGCCGCCCGCGGCGAAGGCCCCCGGGCCCGCCCGGCCTCCGGGCAGGGCACCGGGGAGAAGTAGGAATCGTGGCCGGGCTCCTGGAACTCCTGCCCGGCCTGCCACGCGGAAGCATGCCGGGTTCTCCCGCCGCGCCGTGCAGGTTCTTCCGCCCCTCGCCGGGGTAGCCGGGCTCCAACCGCTGGGCCCCGCAGCCTGGAAGGGCCCCTGCGAGTCGCCCCCCGGCCTGCACGCCCGCCGTGCAGTCGACCGGGTCGAAGCCGGAATCGCGGCCGGGTTCCTGGAACTCTCGCCCGGCCTGCCCGCCCGGCCCGCCCCCCGGGCCGGGGCTCCAGTCGACTTGGAGCCAAACTCGGTTTTGACCCCCTCCTGCAGCACGGTCCGGCCCCGGAGGTTCCTCCGTCCGACCTCCTGGAACCCAAGATGGGCATCTAGGGTCCCGAAATCCGTGTCCCCGAAAATCTCCGCGAACCTTTCCTGGCAATATTGTAGATGCGGCACCCGGCCCAGCCACCGGGGGCAACCGCCGAAAGTGTCCGCCCTCCTGGAGCGAAGGCCCGGGCAAGGCCCGTTTCAAAAACCTCATACGGACTTCCGGAGCCCGAGCCCCGGCGCCAGGTCGACCCAGGGCCAACCTCCCGGGCCCCAGAGAGGCTCGTCTCCCCCGCGGGAGCAGCCCGCCGCCCGCGCCGAAGGCCCCCGGACCTGCCCGGCCTCCGGGCAGGGCACCGGGGAGAAGCCGGAATCGCGGCCGGGTTCCTGGAACTCTCGCCCGGCCCGCCCCTGGGCCGGAGCTCCAGTCGACATGGAGCCAAACCCGGGGTTGACCCCCTCCTGCAGCACGGTCCGGTCCCGGAGGTACCCCTGCCCGACCTCCTGGAACCCAAGATGGGCAACTAGGGTCCCGAAAAGCGTGTCCCCGAAAATCTCCGCGGACCTTTCCTGGCAATATTGTAGATGCGGCACCCGGCCCAGCCACCGGGGGCAACCGCCGAAAGTGTCCGCCCTCCTGGAGCGAAGGCCCGGGCACGGCCCGTTTGAAAAACCTCATCGGGACTTCCAGGGCCGGAGCCCCGGCGCCAGGTCGACCCCGGGCCTCCCTCCCGGGGCCCAGCACGGCTCGTCTCCCCCGCGGGAGCATCCCGCCGCCCGCGCCGAAGGCCCCCGGACCTGCCCGGCCTCCGGGCAGGGCACC
>NW_026775378.1:70000-75000 GCF_030867095.1 Alligator mississippiensis | reverse complement strand
AAGGCAGCGCGGCACGGTTCTTTTGCCCCGGAGGTTCCTCTGACCGACTTTCTGGAACCGAACATGGGCATTTAGGGTCCTGAAAACCGAGTCCCCCAAAATCTCCGCGAACCTTTCTTGGCAATATTGTAGATGCGGCACCCGGCCCAGCCACCGGGGCCAACCGCCGAAAGTGTCCGCCCTCCTGGAGCGAAGGCCCGGGCAAGGCCCGTTTGAAAAACCTCATACGGACTTCCGGAGCGCGAGCCCGGGCGCCAGGTCGACCCAGGGCCGACCTCCCGGGCCCCAGAGAGGCACGTCTCCGCCGCGGAAGCCGCCTGATGCCCGCGCCGAAGGCCCCCGGGCCCGCCCGGCCTCCGCGCAGGGCACCGGGGAGAAGTAGGAATCGTGGCCGGGCTCCTGGAACTCCTGCCCGGCCTGCCCCGCGGAAGCATGCCGGGTTCTCCCGCCGCGCCGTGCAGGTTCTTCCGCCCCTCGCCGGGGTAGCCGGGCTCCAACCGCTGGGCCCCGCAGCCTGGAAGGGCCCCTGCGAGTCGCCCCCCGGCCTGCACGCCCGCCGTGCAGTCGACCGGGTCGAAGCCGGAATCGCGGCCGGGTTCCTGGAACTCTCGCCCGGCCTGCCCGCCCGGCCCGCCCCCCGGGCCGGGGCTCCAGTCGACTTGGAGCCAAACTCGGTTTTGACCCCCTCCTGCAGCACGGTCCGGCCCCGGAGGTTCCTCCGTCCGACCTCCTGGAACCCAAGATGGGCATCCAGGGTCCCGAAATCCGTGTCCCCGAAAATCTCCGCGAACCTTTCCTGGCAATATTGTAGATGCGGCACCCGGCCCAGCCACGGGGGCAACCGCCGAAAGTGTCCGCCCTCCTGGAGCGAAGGCCCGGGCAAGGCCCGTTTCAAAAACCTCATACGGACTTCCGGAGCCCGAGCCCCGGCGCCAGGTCGACCCAGGGCCGACCTCCCGGGCCCCAGAGAGGCTCGTCTCCGCCGCGGAAGCCGCCCGCCGCCCGCGCCGAAGGCCCCCGGGCCCGCCCGGCCTCCGGGCAGGGCACCGGGGAGAAGTAGGAATCGTGGCCGGGCTCCTGGAACTCCTGCCCGGCCTGCCACGCGGAAGCATGCCGGGTTCTCCCGCCGCGCCGTGCAGGTTCTTCCGCCCCTCGCCGGGGTAGCCGGGCTCCAACCGCTGGGCCCCGCAGCGTGGAAGGGCCCCTGCGAGTCGCCCCCCGGCCTGCACGCCCGCCGTGCAGTCGACCGGGTCGAAGCCGGAATCGCGGCCGGGTTCCTGGAACTCTCGCCCGGCCTGCCCGCCCGGCCCGCCCCCCGGGCCGGGGCTCCAGTCGACATGGAGCCAAACTCGGTTTTGACCCCCTCCTGCAGCACGGTCCGGCCCCGGAGGTTCCTCCGTCCGACCTCCTGGAACCCAAGATGGGCATCCAGGGTCCCGAAATCCGTGTCCCCGAAAATCTCCGCGAACCTTTCCTGGCAATATTGTAGATGCGGCACCCGGCCCAGCCACCGGGGGCAACCGCCGAAAGTGTCCGCCCTCCTGGAGCGAAGGCCCGGGCAAGGCCCGTTTCAAAAACCTCATACGGACTTCCGGAGCCCGAGCCCCGGCGCCAGGTCGACCCAGGGCCGACCTCCCGGGCCCCAGAGAGGCTCGTCTCCGCCGCGGAAGCCGCCCGCCGCCCGCGGCGAAGGCCCCCGGGCCCGCCCGGCCTCCGGGCAGGGCACCGGGGAGAAGTAGGAATCGTGGCCGGGCTCCTGGAACTCCTGCCCGGCCTGCCACGCGGAAGCATGCCGGGTTCTCCCGCCGCGCCGTGCAGGTTCTTCCGCCCCTCGCCGGGGTAGCCGGGCTCCAACCGCTGGGCCCCGCAGCCTGGAAGGGCCCCTGCGAGTCGCCCCCCGGCCTGCACGCCCGCCGTGCAGTCGACCGGGTCGAAGCCGGAATCGCGGCCGGGTTCCTGGAACTCTCGCCCGGCCTGCCCGCCCGGCCCGCCCCCCGGGCCGGGGCTCCAGTCGACTTGGAGCCAAACTCGGTTTTGACCCCCTCCTGCAGCACGGTCCGGCCCCGGAGGTTCCTCCGTCCGACCTCCTGGAACCCAAGATGGGCATCTAGGGTCCCGAAATCCGTGTCCCCGAAAATCTCCGCGAACCTTTCCTGGCAATATTGTAGATGCGGCACCCGGCCCAGCCACCGGGGGCAACCGCCGAAAGTGTCCGCCCTCCTGGAGCGAAGGCCCGGGCAAGGCCCGTTTCAAAAACCTCATACGGACTTCCGGAGCCCGAGCCCCGGCGCCAGGTCGACCCAGGGCCGACCTCCCGGGCCCCAGAGAGGCTCGTCTCCGCCGCGGAAGCCGCCCGCCGCCCGCGCCGAAGGCCCCCGGGCCCGCCCGGCCTCCGGGCAGGGCACCGGGGAGAAGTAGGAATCGTGGCCGGGCTCCTGGAACTCCTGCCCGGCCTGCCCCGCGCATGCATGCCGGGTTCTCCGGCCGCGCCGTGCAGGTTCTTCCGCCCCTCGCCGGGGTAGCCGGGCTCCAACCGCTGGGCCCCGCAGCCTGGAAGGGGCCCTGGGAGTCGCCGCCGGCCTGCACGCCCGCCGTGCAGTCGACCGGGTCGAAGCCGGAATCGCGGCCGGGTTCCTGGAACTCTCGCCCGGCCTGCCCGCCCGGCCCGCCCCCCGGGCCGGAGCGCCAGTCGACATGGAGCCAAACTCGGGGTTGACCCTCGCCTGCAGCACGGTCCGGCCCCGGAGGTTCCTCCGTCCGAGCTCCTGGAACCCAAGATGGGCATCTAGGGTCCCGAAACCCGTGTCCTCGAAAATCTCCGCGAACCTTTCCTGGCAATATTGCAGATGCGGCACCCGGCCCAGCCACCGGGACGAACCGCCGAAAGTGTCCGGCCTCCTGGAGCGAAGGCCCGGGCAAGGCCCGTTTGAAAAACCTCATACGGACTTCCAGGGCCGGAGCCCCGGCGCCAGGTCGACCGCGGGCCTCCCTCCCGGGGCCCAGCACGGCTCGTCTCCCCCGCGGGAGCAGCCCGCCGCCCTCGCCGAAGGCCCCCGGACCTGCCCGGCCTCCGGGCAGGGCACCGGGGAGAAGCCGGAATCGCGGCCGGGCTCCTGGAACTCTCGCCCGGCCAAGCCGCTCGGCCCGCCCCTGGGCCGGAGCTCCAGTCGACATGGAGCCAAACTCGCGGTTGAACCTCTCCTGCAGCACGGTCCGGCCCCGGAGGTTCCTCCGTCCGAGCTCCTGGAACCCAAGATGGGCATCTAGGGTCCCGAAACCCGTGTCCCCGAAAATCTCCGCGGACCTTTCTCGGCAATATTGTAGATGCGGCACCCGGCCCAGCCGCCGGGAGCAACCGCCGAAAGTGTCCGGCCTCCTGGAGCGAAGGCCCGGGCACGGCCCGTTTGAAAATCCTCATACGGACTTCCAGGGCCGGAGCTCGGGAGCCAGGTCGACCCCGGGCCTCCCTCCCGGGCGTTAGGGCGGCTCGTCTCCCCCGCGGGAGCAGCCCGCTGCCCGCGCCGAAGGCCCCCGGACCCGCCCGGCCTCCGGGCAGGGCACCGGGGAGAAGCCGGAATCGCGGCCGGGCTCCTGGAACTCTCGCCCGGCCAAGCCGCTCGGCCCGCCCCTGGGCCGGAGCTCCAGTCGACATGGAGCCAAACTCGCGGTTGAACCCCTCCTGCAGCACGGTCCGGCCCCGGAGGTTCCTCCGTCCGAGCTCCTGGAACCCAAGATGGGCATCTAGGGTCCCGGAAACCGTGTCCCCGAAAATCTCCGCGGACCTTTCTCGGCAATATTGTAGATGCGGCACCCGGCCCAGCCACCGGGACGAACCGCCGAAAGTGTCCGCCCTCCTGGAGCGAAGGCCCGGGCACGGCCCGTTTGAAAAACCTCATACGGACTTCCGGAGCCCGAGCCCCGGCGCCAGGTCGACCCAGGGCCAACCTCCCGGGCCCCAGAGAGGCTCGTCTCCCCCGCGGGAGCAGCCCGCCGCCCGCGCCGAAGGCCCCCGGACCTGCCCGGCCTCCGGGCAGGGCACCGGGGAGAAGCCGGAATCGCGGCCGGGTTCCTGGAACTCTCGCCCGGCCCGCCCCTGGGCCGGAGCTCCAGTCGACATGGAGCCAAACCCGGGGTTGACCCCCTCCTGCAGCACGGTCCGGTCCCGGAGGTACCCCTGCCCGACCTCCTGGAACCCAAGATGGGCAACTAGGGTCCCGAAAAGCGTGTCCCCGAAAATCTCCGCGGACCTTTCCTGGCAATATTGTAGATGCGGCACCCGGCCCAGCCACCGGGGGCAACCGCCGAAAGTGTCCGCCCTCCTGGAGCGAAGGCCCGGGCACGGCCCGTTTGAAAAACCTCATCGGGACTTCCAGGGCCGGAGCCCCGGCGCCAGGTCGACCCCGGGCCTCCCTCCCGGGGCCCAGCACGGCTCGTCTCCCCCGCGGGAGCATCCCGCCGCCCGCGCCGAAGGCCCCCGGACCTGCCCGGCCTCCGGGCAGGGCACCGGGGAGAAGTCGGAATCGCGGCCGGGCTCCTGGAACTCCCGCCCGGCCTGCCCCGCGGAGTCCTGCCCGGGCTCCCGCCGCCTTGGCCCGGGACGACCACCCCTCGGCGGGGTGCCTCGGCTCCGACCCCGGAGGCCCGGGTCCCTGCCGGGGCCCTTGGACCCGCCCCCCGGGCTGCCCTTCCACGGAGCCCTTGACCGGGACGAGATCGGAATTGTGGCCGAGCTCCTGGAACTCTCGCCCGGCCTGACCGCCTTCTCCGGCCCTTTTCCGGTTTTCCCCGTTGACCTGGCTCCAAACTCGGGTTTGGCCCCTCAGCACGGCAGGGTTCTGCCCCGAAGATCCCTCTGACCGGCTTTCTGGAACCGAACATGGGCATTGAGGGTCCTTAAAAACGTGTTCTCGAAAATCTCCGCGAACGTTTCTTGGCTATATTGTAGATGCGGCACCCGGCCCAGCCACCGGGACGAACCGCCGAAAGTGTCCGCCCTCCTG
>NW_026775378.1:52500-57500 GCF_030867095.1 Alligator mississippiensis | reverse complement strand
CAACCGCTGGGCCCCGCAGCCTGGAAGGGCCCCTGCGAGTCGCCCCCCGGCCTGCACGCCCGCCGTGCAGTCGACCGGGTCGAAGCCGGAATCGCGGCCGGGTTCCTGGAACTCTCGCCCGGCCTGCCCGCCCGGCCCGCCCCCCGGGCCGGGGCTCCAGTCGACTTGGAGCCAAACTCGGTTTTGACCCCCTCCTGCAGCACGGTCCGGCCCCGGAGGTTCCTCCGTCCGACCTCCTGGAACCCAAGATGGGCATCCAGGGTCCCGAAATCCGTGTCCCCGAAAATCTCCGCGAACCTTTCCTGGCAATATTGTAGATGCGGCACCCGGCCCAGCCACCGGGGGCAACCGCCGAAAGTGTCCGCCCTCCTGGAGCGAAGGCCCGGGCAAGGCCCGTTTCAAAAACCTCATACGGACTTCCGGAGCCCGAGCCCCGGCGCCAGGTCGACCCAGGGCCGACCTCCCGGGCCCCAGAGAGGCTCGTCTCCGCCGCGGAAGCCGCCCGCCGCCCGCGGCGAAGGCCCCCGGGCCCGCCCGGCCTCCGGGCAGGGCACCGGGGAGAAGTAGGAATCGTGGCCGGGCTCCTGGAACTCCTGCCCGGCCTGCCACGCGGAAGCATGCCGGGTTCTCCCGCCGCGCCGTGCAGGTTCTTCCGCCCCTCGCCGGGGTAGCCGGGCTCCAACCGCTGGGCCCCGCAGCCTGGAAGGGGCCCTGGGAGTCGCCGCCGGCCTGCACGCCCGCCGTGCAGTCGACCGGGTCGAAGCCGGAATCGCGGCCGGGTTCCTGGAACTCTCGCCCGGCCTGCCCGCCCGGCCCGCCCCCCGGGCCGGGGCTCCAGTCGACATGGAGCCAAACTCGGTTTTGACCCCCTCCTGCAGCACGGTCCGGCCCCGGAGGTTCCTCCGTCCGAGCTCCTGGAACCCAAGATGGGCATCCAGGGTCCCGAAATCCGTGTCCCCGAAAATCTCCGCGAACCTTTCCTGGCAATATTGTAGATGCGGCACCCGGCCCAGCCACCGGGGGCAACCGCCGAAAGTGTCCGCCCTCCTGGAGCGAAGGCCCGGGCAAGGCCCGTTTCAAAAACCTCATACGGACTTCCGGAGCCCGAGCCCCGGCGCCAGGTCGACCCAGGGCCGACCTCCCGGGCCCCAGAGAGGCTCGTCTCCGCCGCGGAAGCCGCCCGCCGCCCGCGGCGAAGGCCCCCGGGCCCGCCCGGCCTCCGGGCAGGGCACCGGGGAGAAGTAGGAATCGTGGCCGGGCTCCTGGAACTCCTGCCCGGCCTGCCACGCGGAAGCATGCCGGGTTCTCCCGCCGCGCCGTGCAGGTTCTTCCGCCCCTCGCCGGGGTAGCCGGGCTCCAACCGCTGGGCCCCGCAGCCTGGAAGGGCCCCTGCGAGTCGCCCCCCGGCCTGCACGCCCGCCGTGCAGTCGACCGGGTCGAAGCCGGAATCGCGGCCGGGTTCCTGGAACTCTCGCCCGGCCTGCCCGCCCGGCCCGCCCCCCGGGCCGGGGCTCCAGTCGACTTGGAGCCAAACTCGGTTTTGACCCCCTCCTGCAGCACGGTCCGGCCCCGGAGGTTCCTCCGTCCGACCTCCTGGAACCCAAGATGGGCATCTAGGGTCCCGAAATCCGTGTCCCCGAAAATCTCCGCGAACCTTTCCTGGCAATATTGTAGATGCGGCACCCGGCCCAGCCACCGGGGGCAACCGCCGAAAGTGTCCGCCCTCCTGGAGCGAAGGCCCGGGCAAGGCCCGTTTCAAAAACCTCATACGGACTTCCGGAGCCCGAGCCCCGGCGCCAGGTCGACCCAGGGCCGACCTCCCGGGCCCCAGAGAGGCTCGTCTCCGCCGCGGAAGCCGCCCGCCGCCCGCGCCGAAGGCCCCCGGGCCCGCCCGGCCTCCGGGCAGGGCACCGGGGAGAAGTAGGAATCGTGGCCGGGCTCCTGGAACTCCTGCCCGGCCTGCCCCGCGCATGCATGCCGGGTTCTCCGGCCGCGCCGTGCAGGTTCTTCCGCCCCTCGCCGGGGTAGCCGGGCTCCAACCGCTGGGCCCCGCAGCCTGGAAGGGGCCCTGGGAGTCGCCGCCGGCCTGCACGCCCGCCGTGCAGTCGACCGGGTCGAAGCCGGAATCGCGGCCGGGTTCCTGGAACTCTCGCCCGGCCTGCCCGCCCGGCCCGCCCCCCGGGCCGGAGCGCCAGTCGACATGGAGCCAAACTCGGGGTTGACCCTCGCCTGCAGCACGGTCCGGCCCCGGAGGTTCCTCCGTCCGAGCTCCTGGAACCCAAGATGGGCATCTAGGGTCCCGAAACCCGTGTCCTCGAAAATCTCCGCGAACCTTTCCTGGCAATATTGCAGATGCGGCACCCGGCCCAGCCACCGGGACGAACCGCCGAAAGTGTCCGGCCTCCTGGAGCGAAGGCCCGGGCAAGGCCCGTTTGAAAAACCTCATACGGACTTCCAGGGCCGGAGCCCCGGCGCCAGGTCGACCGCGGGCCTCCCTCCCGGGGCCCAGCACGGCTCGTCTCCCCCGCGGGAGCAGCCCGCCGCCCTCGCCGAAGGCCCCCGGACCTGCCCGGCCTCCGGGCAGGGCACCGGGGAGAAGCCGGAATCGCGGCCGGGCTCCTGGAACTCTCGCCCGGCCAAGCCGCTCGGCCCGCCCCTGGGCCGGAGCTCCAGTCGACATGGAGCCAAACTCGCGGTTGAACCTCTCCTGCAGCACGGTCCGGCCCCGGAGGTTCCTCCGTCCGAGCTCCTGGAACCCAAGATGGGCATCTAGGGTCCCGAAACCCGTGTCCCCGAAAATCTCCGCGGACCTTTCTCGGCAATATTGTAGATGCGGCACCCGGCCCAGCCGCCGGGAGCAACCGCCGAAAGTGTCCGGCCTCCTGGAGCGAAGGCCCGGGCACGGCCCGTTTGAAAATCCTCATACGGACTTCCAGGGCCGGAGCTCGGGAGCCAGGTCGACCCCGGGCCTCCCTCCCGGGCGTTAGGGCGGCTCGTCTCCCCCGCGGGAGCAGCCCGCTGCCCGCGCCGAAGGCCCCCGGACCCGCCCGGCCTCCGGGCAGGGCACCGGGGAGAAGCCGGAATCGCGGCCGGGCTCCTGGAACTCTCGCCCGGCCAAGCCGCTCGGCCCGCCCCTGGGCCGGAGCTCCAGTCGACATGGAGCCAAACTCGCGGTTGAACCCCTCCTGCAGCACGGTCCGGCCCCGGAGGTTCCTCCGTCCGAGCTCCTGGAACCCAAGATGGGCATCTAGGGTCCCGGAAACCGTGTCCCCGAAAATCTCCGCGGACCTTTCTCGGCAATATTGTAGATGCGGCACCCGGCCCAGCCACCGGGACGAACCGCCGAAAGTGTCCGCCCTCCTGGAGCGAAGGCCCGGGCACGGCCCGTTTGAAAAACCTCATACGGACTTCCGGAGCCCGAGCCCCGGCGCCAGGTCGACCCAGGGCCAACCTCCCGGGCCCCAGAGAGGCTCGTCTCCCCCGCGGGAGCAGCCCGCCGCCCGCGCCGAAGGCCCCCGGACCTGCCCGGCCTCCGGGCAGGGCACCGGGGAGAAGCCGGAATCGCGGCCGGGTTCCTGGAACTCTCGCCCGGCCCGCCCCTGGGCCGGAGCTCCAGTCGACATGGAGCCAAACCCGGGGTTGACCCCCTCCTGCAGCACGGTCCGGTCCCGGAGGTACCCCTGCCCGACCTCCTGGAACCCAAGATGGGCAACTAGGGTCCCGAAAAGCGTGTCCCCGAAAATCTCCGCGGACCTTTCCTGGCAATATTGTAGATGCGGCACCCGGCCCAGCCACCGGGGGCAACCGCCGAAAGTGTCCGCCCTCCTGGAGCGAAGGCCCGGGCACGGCCCGTTTGAAAAACCTCATCGGGACTTCCAGGGCCGGAGCCCCGGCGCCAGGTCGACCCCGGGCCTCCCTCCCGGGGCCCAGCACGGCTCGTCTCCCCCGCGGGAGCATCCCGCCGCCCGCGCCGAAGGCCCCCGGACCTGCCCGGCCTCCGGGCAGGGCACCGGGGAGAAGTCGGAATCGCGGCCGGGCTCCTGGAACTCCCGCCCGGCCTGCCCCGCGGAGTCCTGCCCGGGCTCCCGCCGCCTTGGCCCGGGACGACCACCCCTCGGCGGGGTGCCTCGGCTCCGACCCCGGAGGCCCGGGTCCCTGCCGGGGCCCTTGGACCCGCCCCCCGGGCTGCCCTTCCACGGAGCCCTTGACCGGGACGAGATCGGAATTGTGGCCGAGCTCCTGGAACTCTCGCCCGGCCTGACCGCCTTCTCCGGCCCTTTTCCGGTTTTCCCCGTTGACCTGGCTCCAAACTCGGGTTTGGCCCCTCAGCACGGCAGGGTTCTGCCCCGAAGATCCCTCTGACCGGCTTTCTGGAACCGAACATGGGCATTGAGGGTCCTTAAAAACGTGTTCTCGAAAATCTCCGCGAACGTTTCTTGGCTATATTGTAGATGCGGCACCCGGCCCAGCCACCGGGACGAACCGCCGAAAGTGTCCGCCCTCCTGGATCGAAGGCCCGGGCAAGGCCCGTTTCAAAAACCTCATACGGACTTCCGTGGGGGGGGCGGGCACCAGGTCAACCCCACGTATGCCTATGGGGATTTTCGCTCCCCAGGTCAACCCCATGGATGCCTATCGGGATTTTCGCTCCCCAGGTCAACCCCATGGATGCCTATGGGCTTTTTCGGTCCCCAGCTCCACCCCAAGTATTCCTAGGGGCTTTTTCGCTCCCCAGCTCCACCCCATTTATTCCTATGGGGATTTTCAGTCCCCAGGTCAACCCCAAGTATTCCTAGGGGCTTTTTCGCTCCCCAGCTCCCCCCCCATGTATTCCTAAGGGCTTTTTCGGTCCCCAGCTCCACCCCAAGTATTCCTAGGGGTTTTTTCGCTCCCCAGCTCCACCCCATGTATTCCTAGGGGCTTTTCCGCTCCCCAGCTCCCCCCCCATGTATTCCTAAGGGCTTTTTCGCTCCCCAGCTCCCCCCCAAGTATTCCTAGGG
>NW_026775378.1:35000-40000 GCF_030867095.1 Alligator mississippiensis | reverse complement strand
GGAAGCCGCCCGCCGCCCGCGGCGAAGGCCCCCGGGCCCGCCCGGCCTCCGGGCAGGGCACCGGGGAGAAGTAGGAATCGTGGCCGGGCTCCTGGAACTCCTGCCCGGCCTGCCACGCGGAAGCATGCCGGGTTCTCCCGCCGCGCCGTGCAGGTTCTTCCGCCCCTCGCCGGGGTAGCCGGGCTCCAACCGCTGGGCCCCGCAGCGTGGAAGGGCCCCTGCGAGTCGCCCCCCGGCCTGCACGCCCGCCGTGCAGTCGACCGGGTCGAAGCCGGAATCGCGGCCGGGTTCCTGGAACTCTCGCCCGGCCTGCCCGCCCGGCCCGCCCCCCGGGCCGGGGCTCCAGTCGACATGGAGCCAAACTCGGTTTTGACCCCCTCCTGCAGCACGGTCCGGCCCCGGAGGTTCCTCCGTCCGACCTCCTGGAACCCAAGATGGGCATCCAGGGTCCCGAAATCCGTGTCCCCGAAAATCTCCGCGAACCTTTCCTGGCAATATTGTAGATGCGGCACCCGGCCCAGCCACCGGGGGCAACCGCCGAAAGTGTCCGCCCTCCTGGAGCGAAGGCCCGGGCAAGGCCCGTTTCAAAAACCTCATACGGACTTCCGGAGCCCGAGCCCCGGCGCCAGGTCGACCCAGGGCCGACCTCCCGGGCCCCAGAGAGGCTCGTCTCCGCCGCGGAAGCCGCCCGCCGCCCGCGGCGAAGGCCCCCGGGCCCGCCCGGCCTCCGGGCAGGGCACCGGGGAGAAGTAGGAATCGTGGCCGGGCTCCTGGAACTCCTGCCCGGCCTGCCACGCGGAAGCATGCCGGGTTCTCCCGCCGCGCCGTGCAGGTTCTTCCGCCCCTCGCCGGGGTAGCCGGGCTCCAACCGCTGGGCCCCGCAGCCTGGAAGGGCCCCTGCGAGTCGCCCCCCGGCCTGCACGCCCGCCGTGCAGTCGACCGGGTCGAAGCCGGAATCGCGGCCGGGTTCCTGGAACTCTCGCCCGGCCTGCCCGCCCGGCCCGCCCCCCGGGCCGGGGCTCCAGTCGACTTGGAGCCAAACTCGGTTTTGACCCCCTCCTGCAGCACGGTCCGGCCCCGGAGGTTCCTCCGTCCGACCTCCTGGAACCCAAGATGGGCATCTAGGGTCCCGAAATCCGTGTCCCCGAAAATCTCCGCGAACCTTTCCTGGCAATATTGTAGATGCGGCACCCGGCCCAGCCACCGGGGGCAACCGCCGAAAGTGTCCGCCCTCCTGGAGCGAAGGCCCGGGCAAGGCCCGTTTCAAAAACCTCATACGGACTTCCGGAGCCCGAGCCCCGGCGCCAGGTCGACCCAGGGCCGACCTCCCGGGCCCCAGAGAGGCTCGTCTCCGCCGCGGAAGCCGCCCGCCGCCCGCGCCGAAGGCCCCCGGGCCCGCCCGGCCTCCGGGCAGGGCACCGGGGAGAAGTAGGAATCGTGGCCGGGCTCCTGGAACTCCTGCCCGGCCTGCCCCGCGCATGCATGCCGGGTTCTCCGGCCGCGCCGTGCAGGTTCTTCCGCCCCTCGCCGGGGTAGCCGGGCTCCAACCGCTGGGCCCCGCAGCCTGGAAGGGGCCCTGGGAGTCGCCGCCGGCCTGCACGCCCGCCGTGCAGTCGACCGGGTCGAAGCCGGAATCGCGGCCGGGTTCCTGGAACTCTCGCCCGGCCTGCCCGCCCGGCCCGCCCCCCGGGCCGGAGCGCCAGTCGACATGGAGCCAAACTCGGGGTTGACCCTCGCCTGCAGCACGGTCCGGCCCCGGAGGTTCCTCCGTCCGAGCTCCTGGAACCCAAGATGGGCATCTAGGGTCCCGAAACCCGTGTCCTCGAAAATCTCCGCGAACCTTTCCTGGCAATATTGCAGATGCGGCACCCGGCCCAGCCACCGGGACGAACCGCCGAAAGTGTCCGGCCTCCTGGAGCGAAGGCCCGGGCAAGGCCCGTTTGAAAAACCTCATACGGACTTCCAGGGCCGGAGCCCCGGCGCCAGGTCGACCGCGGGCCTCCCTCCCGGGGCCCAGCACGGCTCGTCTCCCCCGCGGGAGCAGCCCGCCGCCCTCGCCGAAGGCCCCCGGACCTGCCCGGCCTCCGGGCAGGGCACCGGGGAGAAGCCGGAATCGCGGCCGGGCTCCTGGAACTCTCGCCCGGCCAAGCCGCTCGGCCCGCCCCTGGGCCGGAGCTCCAGTCGACATGGAGCCAAACTCGCGGTTGAACCTCTCCTGCAGCACGGTCCGGCCCCGGAGGTTCCTCCGTCCGAGCTCCTGGAACCCAAGATGGGCATCTAGGGTCCCGAAACCCGTGTCCCCGAAAATCTCCGCGGACCTTTCTCGGCAATATTGTAGATGCGGCACCCGGCCCAGCCGCCGGGAGCAACCGCCGAAAGTGTCCGGCCTCCTGGAGCGAAGGCCCGGGCACGGCCCGTTTGAAAATCCTCATACGGACTTCCAGGGCCGGAGCTCGGGAGCCAGGTCGACCCCGGGCCTCCCTCCCGGGCGTTAGGGCGGCTCGTCTCCCCCGCGGGAGCAGCCCGCTGCCCGCGCCGAAGGCCCCCGGACCCGCCCGGCCTCCGGGCAGGGCACCGGGGAGAAGCCGGAATCGCGGCCGGGCTCCTGGAACTCTCGCCCGGCCAAGCCGCTCGGCCCGCCCCTGGGCCGGAGCTCCAGTCGACATGGAGCCAAACTCGCGGTTGAACCCCTCCTGCAGCACGGTCCGGCCCCGGAGGTTCCTCCGTCCGAGCTCCTGGAACCCAAGATGGGCATCTAGGGTCCCGGAAACCGTGTCCCCGAAAATCTCCGCGGACCTTTCTCGGCAATATTGTAGATGCGGCACCCGGCCCAGCCACCGGGACGAACCGCCGAAAGTGTCCGCCCTCCTGGAGCGAAGGCCCGGGCACGGCCCGTTTGAAAAACCTCATACGGACTTCCGGAGCCCGAGCCCCGGCGCCAGGTCGACCCAGGGCCAACCTCCCGGGCCCCAGAGAGGCTCGTCTCCCCCGCGGGAGCAGCCCGCCGCCCGCAGCCGAAGGCCCCCGGACCTGCCCGGCCTCCGGGCAGGGCACCGGGGAGAAGCCGGAATCGCGGCCGGGTTCCTGGAACTCTCGCCCGGCCCGCCCCTGGGCCGGAGCTCCAGTCGACATGGAGCCAAACCCGGGGTTGACCCCCTCCTGCAGCACGGTCCGGTCCCGGAGGTACCCCTGCCCGACCTCCTGGAACCCAAGATGGGCAACTAGGGTCCCGAAAAGCGTGTCCCCGAAAATCTCCGCGGACCTTTCCTGGCAATATTGTAGATGCGGCACCCGGCCCAGCCACCGGGGGCAACCGCCGAAAGTGTCCGCCCTCCTGGAGCGAAGGCCCGGGCACGGCCCGTTTGAAAAACCTCATCGGGACTTCCAGGGCCGGAGCCCCGGCGCCAGGTCGACCCCGGGCCTCCCTCCCGGGGCCCAGCACGGCTCGTCTCCCCCGCGGGAGCATCCCGCCGCCCGCGCCGAAGGCCCCCGGACCTGCCCGGCCTCCGGGCAGGGCACCGGGGAGAAGTCGGAATCGCGGCCGGGCTCCTGGAACTCCCGCCCGGCCTGCCCCGCGGAGTCCTGCCCGGGCTCCCGCCGCCTTGGCCCGGGACGACCACCCCTCGGCGGGGTGCCTCGGCTCCGACCCCGGAGGCCCGGGTCCCTGCCGGGGCCCTTGGACCCGCCCCCCGGGCTGCCCTTCCACGGAGCCCTTGACCGGGACGAGATCGGAATTGTGGCCGAGCTCCTGGAACTCTCGCCCGGCCTGACCGCCTTCTCCGGCCCTTTTCCGGTTTTCCCCGTTGACCTGGCTCCAAACTCGGGTTTGGCCCCTCAGCACGGCAGGGTTCTGCCCCGAAGATCCCTCTGACCGGCTTTCTGGAACCGAACATGGGCATTGAGGGTCCTTAAAAACGTGTTCTCGAAAATCTCCGCGAACGTTTCTTGGCTATATTGTAGATGCGGCACCCGGCCCAGCCACCGGGACGAACCGCCGAAAGTGTCCGCCCTCCTGGATCGAAGGCCCGGGCAAGGCCCGTTTCAAAAACCTCATACGGACTTCCGTGGGGGGGGCGGGCACCAGGTCAACCCCACGTATGCCTATGGGGATTTTCGCTCCCCAGGTCAACCCCATGGATGCCTATCGGGATTTTCGCTCCCCAGGTCAACCCCATGGATGCCTATGGGCTTTTTCGGTCCCCAGCTCCACCCCAAGTATTCCTAGGGGCTTTTTCGCTCCCCAGCTCCACCCCATTTATTCCTATGGGGATTTTCAGTCCCCAGGTCAACCCCAAGTATTCCTAGGGGCTTTTTCGCTCCCCAGCTCCCCCCCCATGTATTCCTAAGGGCTTTTTCGGTCCCCAGCTCCACCCCAAGTATTCCTAGGGGTTTTTTCGCTCCCCAGCTCCACCCCATGTATTCCTAGGGGCTTTTCCGCTCCCCAGCTCCCCCCCCATGTATTCCTAAGGGCTTTTTCGCTCCCCAGCTCCCCCCCAAGTATTCCTAGGGGTTTTTTCGCTCCCCAGCTCCACCCCATGTATTCCTAGGGGCTTTTCCGCTCCCCAGCTCCCCCCCATGGATGCCGATGGGCTCTTTCGGTCCCCAGGTCAGCCCCATGTGTTGCTATGGGCTTTTTCGGTCCCCAGGTCAACCCCATGTGTTCCTATGGGCTTTCTCGGTCCCCAGGTCAACCCCATGTATTCCTAGGGGCTTTTTCGCTCCCCAGCTCCACCCCATGTATTCCTATGGGGATTTTCGCTCCCCAGCTCCACCCCAAGTATTCCTAGGGGCTTTTCCGCTCCCCAGCTCCACCCCACGTATTCCTAGGGGCATTTAGGCTCCCCAGGTCAACCCCATGGATGCCGATGGGCTTTTCCGCTCGCTCCCCAGGTCCGCCCGCCCCTGGCCTCGCCATCGGGACTTGCGGGCACCGTCTCAACCCCGTGCCTTCCAGAGGGGACTTCCAGGCACCGTGTCCACCCCCTGCGAGCCTCTGCGGA
>NW_026775378.1:20000-25000 GCF_030867095.1 Alligator mississippiensis | reverse complement strand
ACCGCAGTCGCCACATCGATCCGGAGAGAGGAAAAGAGAAGTGGGGGGGAGGTAACCGCCTCACCTGAACACCGGCGGCGGACCGCCGGCCCGCGAGGGGCCCTCCCAAAGGGGTGCCACGTGGCGTGGCGAGCGATGCGCAGCAGCGGCGCCCGGGGCACGGCCCGGAGCCAGGGCCCGGGGGCTTCGGGCCAGGCGTGACAACCGGACTCGGACCGGGAGCTCACACCGCAAAGTGTCCGCCATCCCCCTCTCGGCAGCGGGGCACACGACTCGTCTTTGACCCGCGGGTGCAGCAGCACGGTTCTTTTGCCCCGGAGGTTCCTCCGACCGACCTTCTGGAACCGAAGATGGGCATTTAGGGTCCTGAAAAACGTGTCCCCGAAAATCTCCGCGAACCTTTCTTGGCAATATTGTAGATGTGGCACCCGGCCCAGCCACCGGGGCAAACCACCAAAAGTGTCCGCCCTCCTGGATCGAAGGGTCGGACAAAGCCCATTTCAAAAACCTCATACGGACTTCCAGGCCTCTCCGGCGGGCCCAGGTCAACCGCTCGCCCCCCAGCAGCGAAATTTTTTTCTAAGTCCCACGCCGGACACCAGGTCAACACGGCTCTCTGGCAGGAGAAGCCCGCCGCTCCCGAGGAAGCGCCCCCGGCTTGCCCTGAACGCCGTAAGGGAGGGCGGCAGGTCACCGGGGCGAAACCGGAGCGGTGGCCGGTCTCCTGGAACTCTCCCCCGGCCTGGCCCTCCGGGCCGCTCCCGGCCGGAGCTCCCACGTTAACCGCTCCCAACGCAACCGAGCAGAAGTTTTCCAAGTCCCACGGCGGACACCAGGTCCTCCCGGTTCCCCGTCAGGAGAGCCCCGCCACTCCTGGGGAAGCAAGCACCGCTGCCTGCCCGACCTCCGAGCCCATCACCGGGGGGGGGGGCGGGAGCCGGAATCGCGGGCCAGAGCCTGGAACTCTCGCACGGCCAGGCCCGCCGGATCGGGGCACGCTGCCTCCACGCTCGGTTGACAAGGCAGCGCGGCACGGTTCTTTTGCCCCGGAGGTTCCTCTGACCGACTTTCTGGAACCGAACATGGGCATTTAGGGTCCTGAAAACCGAGTCCCCCAAAATCTCCGCGAACCTTTCTTGGCAATATTGTAGATGCGGCACCCGGCCCAGCCACCGGGGCCAACCGCCGAAAGTGTCCGCCCTCCTGGAGCGAAGGCCCGGGCAAGGCCCGTTTGAAAAACCTCATACGGACTTCCGGAGCGCGAGCCCGGGCGCCAGGTCGACCCAGGGCCGACCTCCCGGGCCCCAGAGAGGCACGTCTCCGCCGCGGAAGCCGCCTGATGCCCGCGCCGAAGGCCCCCGGGCCCGCCCGGCCTCCGCGCAGGGCACCGGGGAGAAGTAGGAATCGTGGCCGGGCTCCTGGAACTCCTGCCCGGCCTGCCCCGCGGAAGCATGCCGGGTTCTCCCGCCGCGCCGTGCAGGTTCTTCCGCCCCTCGCCGGGGTAGCCGGGCTCCAACCGCTGGGCCCCGCAGCCTGGAAGGGCCCCTGCGAGTCGCCCCCCGGCCTGCACGCCCGCCGTGCAGTCGACCGGGTCGAAGCCGGAATCGCGGCCGGGTTCCTGGAACTCTCGCCCGGCCTGCCCGCCCGGCCCGCCCCCCGGGCCGGGGCTCCAGTCGACTTGGAGCCAAACTCGGTTTTGACCCCCTCCTGCAGCACGGTCCGGCCCCGGAGGTTCCTCCGTCCGACCTCCTGGAACCCAAGATGGGCATCCAGGGTCCCGAAATCCGTGTCCCCGAAAATCTCCGCGAACCTTTCCTGGCAATATTGTAGATGCGGCACCCGGCCCAGCCACCGGGGGCAACCGCCGAAAGTGTCCGCCCTCCTGGAGCGAAGGCCCGGGCAAGGCCCGTTTCAAAAACCTCATACGGACTTCCGGAGCCCGAGCCCCGGCGCCAGGTCGACCCAGGGCCGACCTCCCGGGCCCCAGAGAGGCTCGTCTCCGCCGCGGAAGCCGCCCGCCGCCCGCGGCGAAGGCCCCCGGGCCCGCCCGGCCTCCGGGCAGGGCACCGGGGAGAAGTAGGAATCGTGGCCGGGCTCCTGGAACTCCTGCCCGGCCTGCCACGCGGAAGCATGCCGGGTTCTCCCGCCGCGCCGTGCAGGTTCTTCCGCCCCTCGCCGGGGTAGCCGGGCTCCAACCGCTGGGCCCCGCAGCGTGGAAGGGCCCCTGCGAGTCGCCCCCCGGCCTGCACGCCCGCCGTGCAGTCGACCGGGTCGAAGCCGGAATCGCGGCCGGGTTCCTGGAACTCTCGCCCGGCCTGCCCGCCCGGCCCGCCCCCCGGGCCGGGGCTCCAGTCGACATGGAGCCAAACTCGGTTTTGACCCCCTCCTGCAGCACGGTCCGGCCCCGGAGGTTCCTCCGTCCGACCTCCTGGAACCCAAGATGGGCATCCAGGGTCCCGAAATCCGTGTCCCCGAAAATCTCCGCGAACCTTTCCTGGCAATATTGTAGATGCGGCACCCGGCCCAGCCACCGGGGGCAACCGCCGAAAGTGTCCGCCCTCCTGGAGCGAAGGCCCGGGCAAGGCCCGTTTCAAAAACCTCATACGGACTTCCGGAGCCCGAGCCCCGGCGCCAGGTCGACCCAGGGCCGACCTCCCGGGCCCCAGAGAGGCTCGTCTCCGCCGCGGAAGCCGCCCGCCGCCCGCGGCGAAGGCCCCCGGGCCCGCCCGGCCTCCGGGCAGGGCACCGGGGAGAAGTAGGAATCGTGGCCGGGCTCCTGGAACTCCTGCCCGGCCTGCCACGCGGAAGCATGCCGGGTTCTCCCGCCGCGCCGTGCAGGTTCTTCCGCCCCTCGCCGGGGTAGCCGGGCTCCAACCGCTGGGCCCCGCAGCCTGGAAGGGCCCCTGCGAGTCGCCCCCCGGCCTGCACGCCCGCCGTGCAGTCGACCGGGTCGAAGCCGGAATCGCGGCCGGGTTCCTGGAACTCTCGCCCGGCCTGCCCGCCCGGCCCGCCCCCCGGGCCGGGGCTCCAGTCGACTTGGAGCCAAACTCGGTTTTGACCCCCTCCTGCAGCACGGTCCGGCCCCGGAGGTTCCTCCGTCCGACCTCCTGGAACCCAAGATGGGCATCTAGGGTCCCGAAATCCGTGTCCCCGAAAATCTCCGCGAACCTTTCCTGGCAATATTGTAGATGCGGCACCCGGCCCAGCCACCGGGGGCAACCGCCGAAAGTGTCCGCCCTCCTGGAGCGAAGGCCCGGGCAAGGCCCGTTTCAAAAACCTCATACGGACTTCCGGAGCCCGAGCCCCGGCGCCAGGTCGACCCAGGGCCGACCTCCCGGGCCCCAGAGAGGCTCGTCTCCGCCGCGGAAGCCGCCCGCCGCCCGCGCCGAAGGCCCCCGGGCCCGCCCGGCCTCCGGGCAGGGCACCGGGGAGAAGTAGGAATCGTGGCCGGGCTCCTGGAACTCCTGCCCGGCCTGCCCCGCGCATGCATGCCGGGTTCTCCGGCCGCGCCGTGCAGGTTCTTCCGCCCCTCGCCGGGGTAGCCGGGCTCCAACCGCTGGGCCCCGCAGCCTGGAAGGGGCCCTGGGAGTCGCCGCCGGCCTGCACGCCCGCCGTGCAGTCGACCGGGTCGAAGCCGGAATCGCGGCCGGGTTCCTGGAACTCTCGCCCGGCCTGCCCGCCCGGCCCGCCCCCCGGGCCGGAGCGCCAGTCGACATGGAGCCAAACTCGGGGTTGACCCTCGCCTGCAGCACGGTCCGGCCCCGGAGGTTCCTCCGTCCGAGCTCCTGGAACCCAAGATGGGCATCTAGGGTCCCGAAACCCGTGTCCTCGAAAATCTCCGCGAACCTTTCCTGGCAATATTGCAGATGCGGCACCCGGCCCAGCCACCGGGACGAACCGCCGAAAGTGTCCGGCCTCCTGGAGCGAAGGCCCGGGCAAGGCCCGTTTGAAAAACCTCATACGGACTTCCAGGGCCGGAGCCCCGGCGCCAGGTCGACCGCGGGCCTCCCTCCCGGGGCCCAGCACGGCTCGTCTCCCCCGCGGGAGCAGCCCGCCGCCCTCGCCGAAGGCCCCCGGACCTGCCCGGCCTCCGGGCAGGGCACCGGGGAGAAGCCGGAATCGCGGCCGGGCTCCTGGAACTCTCGCCCGGCCAAGCCGCTCGGCCCGCCCCTGGGCCGGAGCTCCAGTCGACATGGAGCCAAACTCGCGGTTGAACCTCTCCTGCAGCACGGTCCGGCCCCGGAGGTTCCTCCGTCCGAGCTCCTGGAACCCAAGATGGGCATCTAGGGTCCCGAAACCCGTGTCCCCGAAAATCTCCGCGGACCTTTCTCGGCAATATTGTAGATGCGGCACCCGGCCCAGCCGCCGGGAGCAACCGCCGAAAGTGTCCGGCCTCCTGGAGCGAAGGCCCGGGCACGGCCCGTTTGAAAATCCTCATACGGACTTCCAGGGCCGGAGCTCGGGAGCCAGGTCGACCCCGGGCCTCCCTCCCGGGCGTTAGGGCGGCTCGTCTCCCCCGCGGGAGCAGCCCGCTGCCCGCGCCGAAGGCCCCCGGACCCGCCCGGCCTCCGGGCAGGGCACCGGGGAGAAGCCGGAATCGCGGCCGGGCTCCTGGAACTCTCGCCCGGCCAAGCCGCTCGGCCCGCCCCTGGGCCGGAGCTCCAGTCGACATGGAGCCAAACTCGCGGTTGAACCCCTCCTGCAGCACGGTCCGGCCCCGGAGGTTCCTCCGTCCGAGCTCCTGGAACCCAAGATGGGCATCTAGGGTCCCGGAAACCGTGTCCCCGAAAATCTCCGCGGACCTTTCTCGGCAATATTGTAGATGCGGCACCCGGCCCAGCCACCGGGACGAACCGCCGAAAGTGTCCGCCCTCCTGGAGCGAAGGCCCGGGCACGGCCCGTTTGAAAAACCTCATACGGACTTCCGGAGCCCGAGCCCCGGCGCCAGGTCGACCCAGGGCCAACCTCCCGGGCCCCAGAGAGGCTCGTCTCCCCCGCGG